>NW_008794178.1:21643-33712 GCF_000699145.1 Aptenodytes forsteri | reverse complement strand
CTTTTTAGCAGGGCCTGTTGCGACAGGACAAGGGGGAATGGCTTTAAACTAAAGGGGGGTAGATTCAGACTAGATAGAAGGAAGAAATTTTTTATGCTGAGGGTGGTGAAGCATTGGCCCACGTTGCCCAGAGAGGTGGTGGATGCCCCATCCCTGGAACCGTTCCAGGTCAGGTTGGACGGGGCTCTGAGCAACCTGATCTAGTTGAAGATGTCCCTGCCCAGGGCATGGGGTTGGACTAGATGGCCTTTAGAGGTCCCTTCCCACCCAAACTATTCTGTGATTCTATAAGTCGTTGCTAATATCGTGACAGACACTTCCTGGGACTGGAGGCTTTGATGTGGCTGTGACGCCCTCTCAGATTTCTTGAAGAACCGTTATTTTAAGCTGAGAGATTTCACGTGGCTGAAGAGGGTTCCTGATTTCTAGTTTCTCACTTCTGGAGGGCGTATCCTGTGCTGGTGGTTCCCGTCTCGGGGCTCCCCTGCCCCGTTTAGTGGCTTTGCTGAGCCCTCGGCTCTGCTCTTGCTCCCTCCCCGCTGTGATGCGCGGTGCGGGCCAGAGATCTGGCTGATTCGTGGCGTGCCTTGTGATAAATTGCCTCTTTTGACCAGTGCTGGCAGCAGAAACGTGGTCTGATCTGTCCCACCCTGAGAACGTGCTGGGGGTTTGCTTTTCTGGTGGTGTAGCCAGCTATAACTTGTACTCTTTGGAGTGCACGGGCCAGCTAACGAGCCCCGTTTGATCTCTTCCTAACCCGCTCCACGATCCCTGGGCACGGGGCTTCTCCCCCGGCCATCTGGAGACAGCACGGCCCTGCTACTCCCCAGGGCGTCTCTGAGGTCTCGCACGTGCCCCGCAGCCTGCGAGGTGCTGAAACAAAGGCGTTGAGCTTGACGTTCTCCCTTTTCAGCAATTGGTTTCTGTGGAAAAGTTGCCCAAATACGCCCAGGCTGGATTCGAGGGGTTTAAAACACTGAACCGTATTCAAAGCAAACTCTACCGCGCCGCGCTGGAGTCGGACGAGAACTTGCTGCTGTGTGCTCCCACGGTAAGGATCCCGATAGCCGGGTCCTCTGTGACAGGGAATCCGGAAGGGCGATCTGTTTGGGCGGAGAAGGCTGGCGGCTGGCAGGCCAGCCTTGACCCTGGAGAGGGCGCGGATTTGATGGGACGGGTTCTGCTTACGTCCTAGGGCGCCGGGAAGACCAACGTGGCGCTCATGTGCATGCTGCGAGAAATAGGGAAACACATTAATATCGACGGAACCATCAACGTGGACGATTTCAAGATCATCTACATCGCGCCCATGAGGTCCTTGGTGCAGGAGATGGTGGGCAGCTTCGGGAAGGTAAGGAGGGGTTTGGTCCTGCCCCTGCTCGAACCGTAGGTCGGGGAAGATGAGCTTTACTGTGGTGGCTTCCTTAGACTGCGCTTACAGAAGGATAGAAGCTCTGGCAGGAGCTTGTCGGGAGAGGGTGAGTTTGGGTAGCGCCTTTAATTGCTGTTCGTGTAGCCTGCGCTCGCCGGGCTCTGAGCGCGTGTTGGCAGGGGCTTTGGATGTCGGGGTGGGCTACGAAATCCGCCCGTTTCTTCCAGCGCTGTAGCGGGACAAGTACGAAACTGCCTGCGAGCGTCTCGGGGGGGGCCGCGCTGCTCTAACGCCGCCCCGGGGAACGCGCGTTCGTCCGGCTTTAACCGCCCGCGGGCTTCCTCCTAGCGCCTGGCGACTTACGGCATCAACGTGGCTGAGCTGACGGGGGATCACCAGCTGTGCAAGGAGGAAATCAGCGCTACCCAGATCATCGTCTGCACCCCGGAGAAGTGGGACATCATCACCCGCAAGGGAGGAGAACGCACCTACACCCAGCTGGTGCGGCTGGTCATCCTGGTGAGCGGTGCCGGCGCCTGCGAAGCCCCGGTGTGGAGGGGAGGGGGCGATGACGGGCGCTGGGTCTTTCGGCGTTGGCGGTTCCTGAACGTGCGTTAGCGGTTGGAAGATGGGTTCTGGTGGCTTGGCTGTGGGGAGACTCGGGGCTTTGAGCTGTGGGACGAGCGCGCCTCGGTCCCTGCAAGCAGGTCCGCTAAGAAACTAAACCAAAAATGGGTAAACGGAGCCGGTTTGGAGCGGGGATGACTCTGTTCCCGTTTAGGATGAGATACACCTGCTGCACGATGACCGAGGACCCGTCCTGGAGTCTTTGGTAGCCAGAGCCATCCGCAACATCGAGATGACTCAGGAGGACGTGAGGCTCGTTGGCTTGAGCGCCACCCTCCCCAACTACGAGGACGTGGCGACGTTCCTGAGAGTGGACCCGGCCAAAGGCTTGTTCTATTTTGATAACAGGTGATGATAAACAGATTTGATAACTCCTCCTGGAAAGCCGGGAGAGATCTTCACCGTCGGAGGGTGGGTGGCTGTTGAGAGCCGGGGAAGACGGGCCTCCCGTGGAGGCAGTCGAGTGTTTTGTCCGTCAGACGGTGCCAGGGACTCGCCAGGCTACTTTCGGCCTATTTTCCGCACGCGTTTATTTGCTCTTAGATGTGCCGGTAAACGCGTGTTCAGGACTAGAGCAGTTAAAACACAGCATCAGAACGTGTGCCGGGGTTCCTGCGTTGTCGTACTTGCGAGAAGGTGCTTTAGAGAAGGCGGATAAACTCTGCTGTACCTGTGTGCTGCAGAAGCTGTTTGAAGGAAGCCTAAAATAGGATTACGGTAGTTCCAGAAACACCATTTTTCCTCCCCGAGTGTGTGCGTAGCAAACGGATTCCAGGAAAGAGGAATACCTGTTACCGTCCCCTACTGTTTAATCTAACCGGGCAGAACTGGAAGCCATCGAATCTCTTGAGCAGATTGAGGCACAAAGGAAGGGCATTGAGCTCGGTGGCTCAAAATACAGGATGCCTTTTGACGGGACCTTCGTATCAGCGTTTCTCCGTTCTTCTGCTCTTTTATGGACTTGATTTTTTTTTTTTCCCTTACAGCTTCCGACCAGTGCCGCTAGAGCAGACCTATGTGGGTATCACAGAGAAGAAAGCAATCAAACGCTTCCAGATAATGAATGAGATTGTTTATGAGAAGATCATGGAGCACGCTGGAAAGAACCAGGTTTGATACTTTATTGTTCCTGACCCACTTAATCCTTGTTCTTGTCTGTTGCTGGTGAGACTCTTTCGAGCTGCTGCCGCTGCAGAGACGCCGCAGAGGAGAAGAGGGTGGGGTTGGGTGGTCGATGGCAGCCGAGAGAGGAGGGAACACAGTTTTTCCCTCTGTGCCAGCTGTCTGATTAACGTATGACCTGTCCTTCTAGGATGAGGGAGTTCTTGTGACGCTGCCCTACTAGATCAGGAGCTCTGTGCGTGGTTTGCAGGGCATCTGGACTGACTCTAGATCTCTTCCCCACCTTGAACACCAGGAGCGGGTTGGGTCAGGCATCTTTGCCAGCTGCAGCCGTAGCGATTGTTGTGCCGGGTCCTGCGCTTCGGCCACAACAACCCCACACAGCGCTACAGGCTTGGGGAAGAGTGGCTGGAAAGCTGCCTGGCGGAAAAGGACCTGGGGGTGCTGGTCGACAGCCGGCTGAACATGAGCCGGCAGTGTGCCCAGGCGGCCAAGAAGGCCAATGGCATCCTGGCCTGTATCAGAAATGGTGTGGCCAGCAGGACTAGGGAAGTGATCGTGCCCCTGTACTCGGCCCTGGTGAGGCCGCACCTCGAACACTGTGTTCAGTTTTGGGCCCCTCACTCCAAGAAGGACGTCGAGGTGCTGGAGCGTGTCCAGAGAAGGGCAACGAGGCTGGTGAGGGGTCTGGAGAACAAGTCTGATGAGGAGCGGCTGAGGGCACTGGGGTTGTTCAGCCTGGAGAAGAGGAGGCTGAGGGGAGACCTCATCGCTCTCTACAACTACCTGAAAGGAGGTTGTAGCGAGGTGGGTGTCGGTCTCTTCTCCCAAGGAACAAGCGATAGGACGAGAGGAAACGGCCTCAAGTTGTGCCAGGGGAGGTTTAGATTGGACGTGAGGAAAAATTTCTTTACTGAAAGAGTGGTTAAACATTGGACCAGGCTGCCCAGGGAAGTGGTGGAGTCCCCATCCCTGGAGGTATTTAAAAGACGTGTAGATGAGGCGCTGAGGGACATGGTTTAGTGGGCATGGGGGTGTTGGGTCGACGGCTGGACTCGATGATCTCAGAGGTCTTTTCCGACCTTAATGATTCGATGATTCTATGATTCCTCTCTCAGCGATGGTACCGTCTGCTTGTTTAACAGGTGCTGGTGTTTGTTCACTCCAGGAAGGAGACCGGGAAGACAGCCCGGGCCATCAGGGACATGTGCCTGGAGAAAGATACCCTGGGCCTCTTCTTGCGGGAGGGCTCAGCCTCCACCGAGGTCCTGAGGACCGAAGCTGAGCAGTGCAAGGTAACTGCCCGGCCGGGGCTGTTCTGACACAGCGATAGCAGGAGCGCAGCCGCAAAGGTGCTGCCGCTTTGGTGCAGTTTTGCAGCTTTTCCTCTAGGATACGCGCTACCTGCTGTTGCTTCTTTTTTCCCTGGCGTTACTCGGCTCGGGTAGAAAACCTAGAGCTGGTTGTGTTTCTGCTGCAGAACCTGGAGCTGAAGGACCTCCTTCCTTACGGCTTCGCCATTCACCACGCCGGGATGACGCGAGTGGACCGGACGCTGGTGGAGGATCTGTTTGCTGACAAGCACATTCAGGTGAGCCTCGCTTCCCGGGAGGAATTACCACGTTTGGGGTAGCTACTTCACAAGAAATGCTTGAGCCGTGTTTTCCAATAGCCCTTTGGGCAAAATCAAGAGGACCAAGCGTAGCCGACCCCCATCCCGCTGGTGCCCGATGAAGGCAGCCTTGATTTTTCGCGTCAAGAATAGAAACTAAAAGCACACAGCCAGGAGCGGAGAGGGCAAAAACTTCTCCCCTGGGCCTAGCTGAGTGTTTAAAGCTAGAGGTCCGTCCCAGAGCAGGCTGTCTCCTCCACAGTTGCCGCTTCGGCAAAAGCCCATCCAAGCAATTTCCTGGCTGCGTTATAGATGGAAGGCAATGGCTTTTCTCGGAGTCGTGCAGTGAGCTGGGAAATTTGGGCAAAGATCTTGCTGTTTATCTGACCTTCCTCTGCTGAGCTGTCGAGACAGCCGGAGTTCTCAGACTTTGTCCCTTCTGTGCGTGTCTCTCATGTCAGGACCAGCATTTTAGATCCTTTTTTTTTTTTCCCCCTAGGAAGAGGTTTCTGCCTGGCTTTGATCGCTGTTTTGCTCCTGCAGGTGCTGGTCTCCACAGCCACGCTGGCCTGGGGGGTGAACCTGCCCGCTCACACCGTCATCATCAAGGGGACGCAGGTGTACAGCCCCGAGAAGGGGCGCTGGACCGAGCTGGGTGCCCTGGACATCCTGCAGGTGAAGTTCTGGTAACAGAGGTGCTGCCGGGACCCGGGGCAGGGTTTTTCCTTTCCCCGCTGAGGCACGTTTTTGAGGTCCGCTTTCGTATTTCGACTCGGTGCAGTCGCTCCCTGCTCTCTGCCGTCAGGCTGCCTCGGCTGTTCTGGGAACAGCCCTGCTGTGAGGGCTGAGGAGGAGAAACGGATCAGCAGGAGAGCAGACGAATGATTCCTCTCCCAGCCTCTTGCCCAGACACATCTGAGATATTTCTGTGTGTCTCCTGCCAGCTAGAAGTAACAGCAGACTGAGCAATCTGGCAGTAAAGCCCCGGGACGCGGCGGCAAGGAGAAATCGCCAAGCTAAAAGCTTTTCTGTTTTGCTGACCTCGCTTTCTCGTTTCGTAGATGCTGGGGCGTGCCGGGAGGCCTCAGTACGATACCAAAGGAGAGGGGATCCTCATCACGTCCCACGGCGAGCTGCAGTATTACCTGTCCCTGCTCAACCAGCAGCTCCCCATTGAAAGTCAGATGGTGTCGAAGCTCCCGGACATGCTGAACGCGGAGACTGTGCTCGGCAATGTCCAGAACGCAAAGGCGAGTGCGAATCTTTGCTTTCCCCACGTACACGTGCCCCCAGAGAGCTGGTGGGAATTGCAGGGGGCCAAGGGATGATCCGTGGGGGGGAAAAGATGTCGTCGTTGTACGGGAGCAAAGAAACTTGCAACCTTTGGTGCCTGGGGAGCAAATTTTTAAGGGATCTGGAAGGGCAGCCACGAGAGCTACCAGCCTGTAAGGCTGGCCGGCGTGTCAGGCAAGCGGGTAGATGCTTCTGTAATTCAGAGCGGAGTTCTCCACGTGGAGAAGGACACTGGGGGAAAAGTCTGCGTGTGGAGGGTGGGGTTCCTTTGGGTTTTAATTCCTTAATATTTTTCTGGTACCGGGGAAGAGTTGTGTATGGCACTGCTGGGCTCCCAAGCTCTGGTTTAATGTTGACGCGGCGGGATTCGGCTGGGCTCAGCCTGCTGTGTCCTGCGCTAAGCGCTGGGAGCACCGGGCTCCGAGCCGGGACGTCGCCCTCGCTTGCTGTGAGGCGTGTTCGTCGGCTCTTAACGGCGCGTTGGTGTTTCCTCAGGACGCGGTGAATTGGCTGGGCTATACCTACCTGTACATCCGAATGCTGCGCTCCCCCACTCTCTACGGGATATCCCACGATGATCTGAAGGGGGATCCGCTGCTGGACCAGCGCCGCCTGGATCTGGTTCACACTGCAGCCCTCATGTTGGACAAGAACAACCTGGTGAAGTATGACAAGAAGACGGGGAACTTCCAGGTGAGACGGGACCTGGGAAAGGCGCTGTGACCGAGCAGAGCTGGACGGGAGCATCCTCTGGCTGAGAGAAAGGGTGCAAGAGGCATCTTGCCGATTAAATACGGATCCCAGGGAGTGCTGCTGCCTCATTCAGACCTGCTGTCGTGCACGTCTGTGATTCCAGGGGAGCCGCTGGCCGGCACAGAGAGTCCTGGTGTAAAACCTGACCCTCGGTCTGTCACTGTTGTGTGTTTGCTGCTGCCTCCGAAGCAAATTCACGTTCCCGTTGCATTTTCATTGCTTCAGAGGCAGCGAGATGAGAAAGGGGAGGCTGTGGGGTGTGGCATTGTGGTACCAGGTAAAGCAGCTTTCCTGGGGGATTTGTAGCCTGAGAGTTTACGCTTAGCTTGTCTGGAGGCGTCTCCCCTGCTGCGGCCTAGTTCCTGCTCAGCGTCTTCTGTCTGTGCCGTGGACAGTGGGGTGTCTTCCTGCTGCTTCACTCTGGCTGTTGTCCTTGCGGCAGGTGACAGAGCTGGGCCGCATCGCCAGCCACTACTACATCACCAACGAGACGGTGCAAACTTACAATCAGCTCCTGAAACCCACCCTGAGCGAAATCGAGCTGTTTCGGGTCTTCTCGCTGTCCTCAGAGTTCAGGAACATCACCGTGAGGGAGGTATGGAGCCAGACGCCCGTCCCCAGTGAGACAGCCCTGAGGCATCGGTCTTGAAGGCACTGCTTGCCCTGTGAGGGACCGTTCTCACCTCTCCTGCCTTGGTTTTCCGCAGGAGGAGAAGCTCGAGCTTCAAAAGTTGCTGGAGCGAGTTCCCATCCCGGTGAAGGAGAGCATAGAGGAGCCCAGTGCCAAGGTGAGCCCTGCCTGCCCCTTCGAGGGGACTTCTCTGCCTGTCTTGAGGGGAGCGGTGATGCTTGGGAGAGAGCTGTCATAGCAAATGCTCCCCCCCCCCGGGGTGGGTTTCTGTTCTCTTCCCTCTGTGGGACATCCTGGACCGCGTCAGAGATGCTCGAAGAGCTGCGGGTGCTTCTTTGTCTCTGGTTGAGCGCGCTGTCCTGCGGCGCAGGACGGTCGGTCCCCGTTGCTCGCTTCTGTCCTGCCACGCGTCAAAGCCCCCCGGGATCGGGCGCTGGTGCGGAGGGAGCTGAGGGCTTTCTCTGTTCTGCTTCCCCAGATCAACGTGCTCCTCCAGGCCTTCATCTCCCAGCTGAAGCTGGAAGGATTTGCTCTCATGGCAGACATGGTGTACGTTACCCAGGTGAGCGAGGAAACTCTGGGGCCTCTCCGTTTCCGTTTAGGTGTGCGCGGTCCGGCCGTGTCTCAGCCTCAGACAAGTATTTGCACCTCGGAAATTTAGTTTGTGGTCATAAATGGCTTTGAAAATAACTAGAGCCGGGAGTGGTGGGAAGGTCTAACCCCTATCAGGATGGGAACTAGATCTTCATCGGACTCCAATTTGTAGTCAAAATAATTCAGCGCTAGAGGACTACAGCGTAGGCTTATTCTTCTACCGCAGAGGCCAAGTTCCCAAGGCTGGGAATCAAGTAATCGCTCCACCTGTAGGCGTTTGGGATGAAGGACCTTTTAAGTATAATTCAGCACTTAAAGGGGGCTTATAAGAAAGATGGGGAAAGCCTTTTTACCAGGGTCTGTAGCGGTAGGACAAGGGGTAACGGTTTTAAACTGAAAGAGGGTAGGTTTAGGTTGGATATAAGGAAGAAATGTTTTACGCTGAGGGTGGTGAAGCACTGGCCCAGGTTGCCCAGAGAGGTGGTGGCTGCCCCATCCCTGGAACCGTTCCAGGTCAGGCTGGACGGGGCTCTGAGCAACCTGATCTAGTTGAAGATGTCCCTGCCCAGGGCAGGGGGGTTGGACTAGATGGCCTTTGGAGGTCCCTTCCCACCCAAACCGTTCTATTGTCACAGAGGTCCCTTCCCACCCAAACCATTCTATTGTCATGTGGCTGGGCAGGAAAATGGGTAGAAAGGGAGGAAGAGTTAAACGTGATGATCGCAGCCAAGGCCTGAGAGCCGCTCTCTGTTCCCCCCAGTCTGCTGGGCGGCTGATGCGTGCCATCTTCGAGATCGTCCTGAACCGTGGCTGGGCCCAGCTCACCGACAAGACCCTTAACCTCTGCAAGATGATTGACAAACGGATGTAAGTGAGGTCTCGGAGGTATTTTCTGATTGCAGGCTGGATGCCTCTGGCAGAGGATGAGATTCTTCAGCGTGGCCTGGCTAGGTCTGCAGCGTTCGGGAAGGAGAGCGCTCGCGCCTGTCGGGGTGTAAAGGAGCTGCCGCCCGTGGCTGGCCGAGGGCTGGTCTTTGGCAGCGTGGGGAACCTCGGTGCTCTGAAGGCTTCGTCTCTGCTTCTTTGCTTGTCTCACCCCGCGGTGTCCTCGCAGGTGGCAGTCCATGTGCCCTCTGCGCCAGTTCAAGAAACTGCCTGAAGAAGTGGTGAAGAAAATCGAGAAGAAGAATTTCCCGTTTGAACGCCTCTATGACCTGAACCATAACGAAATAGGTACGGAGACACCGGGCAAACGCGGCGGGGAGAGGCGTCTTGCCTCTTTGTTCTCCTCTGCCGTGTTTTGACCCAGAAACCGGGGGGCTTGTTCCTGTCCGATTGAAGGGGCGGAACCGGGTGAGGGTCTTGGTACAGCCTGAGGAGGGCAGAGGCTTTGCCCTGCCGCCTTCCAGCTGCTTGGATTGCCCGTACTGCACACCGTGTTCAGTTTGGGAGCTGTTGGGTCACCCTGTTGTCCGTCTGTCCTGACGGCAGCGCCTTTCTGTTGCAGGGGAACTGATCCGTATGCCCAAGATGGGCAAGACGATCCACAAATACGTTCACCTCTTCCCAAAGCTGGAGCTCTCGGTCCACTTGCAGCCTATTACCCGCTCCACCCTGAAAGTAGAGCTCACCATTGCCCCCGACTTCCAGTGGGATGAAAAGGTGAGCCGTGCGCAGGAGACGATCCGCCCTCGTTAAAGGGCTGCAGCTAAATTATCACCAGGCTAAATCATCACCAGGCTGAATACCGCGCTGGGGGTAGGAGGGCGCTTCTGGGGCAGGATCGCTGTGGGAGGGCTGGCGTTCAGCTCCTGGAGGTCTGGAAGTGTGTGTGTGTGTGTGGGGGGTGCGGATCTGGACTCTGGTACGAAGGTAACGGCTGCCCTTGCTCAGGTACACGGTTCGTCCGAAGCTTTCTGGATCCTGGTGGAAGATGTGGACAGCGAAGTGATCCTGCACCACGAGTACTTCCTACTGAAAGCCAAGTACGCGCAGGACGAGCACCTCGTCACCTTCTTCGTGCCCGTGTTTGAGCCGCTGCCCCCGCAGTACTTCATCCGGGTGGTCTCCGACCGCTGGCTCTGTAAGTCTGATTCTGCCAGCGGCACCTCAGCTGTACGGCAGCCGTTCTCCCTGGGGTCCGAGGGGGTAGTTCAGGCCCTCTCCTAGCGCCGTGCTGGGGGAAAGACTTCTGACATCCAAGAAGGCAGCAGGGCTGGGGATCCCGTTGGCAGAGGGAGCTCGGAGATGAAACCGCTGGGAGTGCTTTCGGGGGGGTGAAAGCGGTTTTTTCGTGTGTCTGACAGCCTGTGAGACCCAGCTGCCCGTTTCCTTCCGCCACCTGATCCTCCCTGAGAAGTACCCTCCTCCGACGGAGCTGCTGGATCTGCAGCCGCTGCCCGTGTCGGCTCTGCGAAACAGTGCCTTTGAGAGCCTCTACCAGGACAAGTTCCCTTTCTTCAACCCTATCCAGACTCAGGGTGGGTATTGCCTCTGCCTACCTCCTCCAAACTGCCTCTCAGCGAGCCCCGGCCCTTTTGGTACTCGCAGTCCCGTAGCCTTGGTTTTGCGGGGTTTATTCACGTAACGTGAGGAACTTCTGTAGCAAATAGCGTATCCCCTCTGCCTCCCTGAGCCTTAGAGGTTTGACGGCTTGAAATCTTTCCCCGTGGGCCAGAGCGTCTTGGATATATTCCTCGAGCGCGTCAGGCAGCTGGTCCGGGGCTGTCTGGCGGCAGCAGCAGGTTCGCTCCTGGAAGCTGCGTCTGCGCTAACACCGCGGCTCGGGTTCACGGAGCCGCCTGGCCCCAAACTTCTCCATCTGCCCTGCTTGTAGGGATGGAGCTGCGAGCGAACCGAAGCTGCCCAAGCTGTCTGTGGTTTCTCTGCCTGGGCTTAGCCAGGGTTAGGGAATTCACACTGATGAGCTACCGTGACAGACTAGAGCCTGTTTTGCTCAGCGGATCCTGGACTCAAACTCTTAAACAGCCTTTTCTGTAGCTCCTCCTTGCGCGGGCTGTGTTTTCCCTGCCCGTTTCTAGAGCTTTGGTAGAAATCCACGGAGATTTCGCTAAGCTGCTCTCTTCTGTGTCGTCCATCTGTCCCCAGTGTTTAACACGGTTTATAACAGCGACGACAACGTGTTCGTGGGTGCCCCCACGGGAAGCGGGAAGACCATTTGTGCCGAATTTGCCATCCTGAGGATGTTGCTCCAGAACTCGGAGGGACGCTGCGTCTACATCACCCCCATGGAGGCCCTGGCAGAGCAGGTAAGCCCGGCATCCTGGGGAGAAAATGGAGCCTTACCCCGGCTTGGATTTGCTTCCTCATCCCCTGTTTCACTTTTCCTCGTCCCTTCTTTGCCGTTCACGTCCCTCGGGACGACTCCAGAGTCTTTTTGATTAATTGCGGTCTCTCTGAGGGAGCAAAGAGACACCGTCCCGCTGCCGACCTGCTGATGTTGGCGTGCGCCTCCAGGGATTTGGCAGGATTTGCTCTAATTTGAGGTCGACAACAGCATCCCTTGCATTTTTGGCAGGTCTTCTTGGACTGGTACGAAAAGTTCCAGGAGCGTCTCAATAAGAAGGTGGTCTTGCTGACGGGGGAGACGAGCACAGACCTGAAGCTGCTGGGCAAAGGGAACATCATCATCAGCACCCCTGAGAAATGGGACATCCTCTCGCGACGCTGGAAGCAGCGCAAGAACGTCCAGAACGTCAACCTCTTCATCGTGGACGAAGTGCATCTCATCGGGGGTGAAAATGGGGTGCGTCTGGGAGGGGGAGGAGGGAGGGCGCTCCTAATTCGAGTGAGGCTCTTCATCCCGTCGGCCTCAGTCGCGGAGCCGCGGTGGGGTGGATGGTTTGCTCACTCCTAATGTCTGGTCCGAGGTCGGCTTTTCCTGCCGGGAGTTTCCCCAAGCTGCAGGATGGGCTGGGAGAGGAGGGCCGTATCCTTTGGGGGAGGCTCAGGAGTGGTATCCCCTGGGGTCTCCGTTGGGCGAGGGCGCTTGGGCTGAAAGTGGCCGGAGCCCAGCCGGGAGAGGCGGCCGCCGCCGCGCGGAGA
>NW_008794178.1:17954-21551 GCF_000699145.1 Aptenodytes forsteri | reverse complement strand
GCCGCCGCCGCGCGGAGAGCTCGGCCGTTCCTCTCCTGTTCCCGCTACAACCTGCCCTCTCCCGCCCGCAGCCGGTGCTGGAGGTCATCTGCTCCCGCATGCGCTACATCTCCTCCCAAATCGAGCGACCCATCCGCATCGTGGCCCTCAGCTCGTCCCTCTCCAACGCCAAGGACGTGGCTCACTGGCTGGGCTGCAGCGCCACCTCCACCTTCAACTTTCACCCCAACGTCCGCCCTGTGCCCCTGGAGCTGCACATTCAGGTAGGGTTTCGGGCAACCTCATCTCCTTCTCCCTTCTGCCTGGTTTCCAGACGGCGTCACTGCCTTGCTCCTCTTCCCCTGCAGGGCTTCAACATCAGCCACACGCAGACTCGCCTGCTCTCCATGGCCAAGCCCGTCTACCACGCCATCATGAAGCACTCGCCCAAAAAGCCGGTCATCGTCTTCGTCCCGTCCCGCAAGCAGACGCGGCTCACGGCCATCAACATCCTCACCACGTGCGCCTCGGATGTCCAGAGGCAAAGGTAACGGTGCCGTGGCCTGCGTCCCTCCTCTGACGGAGGCGAGGGCAAGTTTTTCGGCCGTTCCGCTGAGGGCTGAGGGACGACTAGCGATAGGAAATGGTCTCGTTAGATGTCACTCGGCCATCCGCTGGGACATCGGGGAGGGACGGGCTTGCTGGGCCTGGCAGCGGTCTCTTTACTCCCCTTCTCTCCGGCAGGTTCCTGCACTGCGCAGAGAAGGATCTGGTGCCCTACCTGGACAAGCTGAATGACAACACTCTGAAGGAGACGCTCGTGAACGGGGTGGGCTACCTGCACGAGGGGCTGACCGCCATGGAACGGCGAGTGGTGGAGCAGCTTTTCAGCTCCGGTGAGTGGGGTGGGATGAGGACACACCGCTTCTTCGACCTGTAAAACTCTCTTCCCCGGGGCTTGGCAGCGCCCGCGGTCTTTTGGACTGGAGGTAACAGCTTGCCCAAGCCTCGCGTCACTTCTCTGCCTCCCTGGTCCAAAAAGGCTGCGATCTTAAACTTCACCGTCTCTCCTGGACCCCTCCCCATATGCCGAGACCCGTCTGCCCGAGCGCAGAACCCCCAGATCTTTCTCTCCCCCCCCCCAGTTTCTGTGACCCGGAGAGGCGCTCTGCCCGCGGGCTGACTGCTCTCCCCGCACACCTTTCAGGTGCGGTTCAGGTGATGGTCGCCTCCCGCAGCCTCTGCTGGGGTATGAACATCGCCGCTCACCTGGTGATCATCATGGACACGCAGTACTACAACGGCAAGATCCACGCGTGAGTGCGTTGCGCCGTCGGGCCGGACCGGCCGCGGCTTTCCTTGGCGTCCACCCGCCTGCTGGTTCAGGCTGCGCTGAGCACGAGGGAACGACGCCCTCATCCCAAAGGGCTTCGTCCCTGTCCGGGCGGAGGCCGGGAATCGCGGGAGAGCGGCGGTAGCTTTCCGAGGAGCTTCGTTAACTCTCTCTCCCTCTCCCAGGTACGTGGATTACCCCATCTACGACGTGCTGCAGATGGTGGGCCACGCGAATCGCCCGCTGCAGGACGACGAGGGCCGTTGCGTCATCATGTGCCAGGGGTCCAAGAAGGTGGGTGAGGAGCGGGGCGCGGTTTCTGGCTCGCGAACCTCCGTCTCCCAGAAGGTGGGTGAGGAGCGGGGCGCGGTTTCTGGCCCGCGAACCTCCGTCTCCTGCCTGGGGCGTGGGTTTCTTCTCCCAGCTTTGGGCGGGCTGATGCATAACCCTCGCTCGGAGCCTGGCTGCCTGGGAGGTGCTCCAGGATTTTGGAGGCGCTGGGGTTTACTATACCCCATCCCTCTACTCCTGCCCCCGCTGTAGGATTTCTTCAAGAAATTCCTCTACGAGCCCCTGCCGGTGGAGTCGCACTTGGACCACTGCATGCACGACCACTTCAATGCCGAGATTGTCACCAAGACCATCGAAAACAAGCAGGATGCGGTGGACTACCTCACTTGGACCTTCCTGTACCGCAGGATGACGCAGAATCCAAACTACTACAACCTGCAAGGTGAGCGGAGGGGCTCTGCACCGCTGGATACGGGGTTGGAGGACATCGGGGACCCTCTGGCCGGGGGCTCCGCTTTCGCAAGAGCAGCTTTTCTCCGTCCCGGGGAGTTCCTCAGCCCCGCCGCAACGCTGCTGTGCCCGCAGGTGTGTCCCACAGGCACCTCTCGGATCACCTCTCCGAGCTGGTGGAACAGACCCTCAGCGACCTGGAGCAGTCCAAGTGCATCAGCATCGAGGACGAGATGGACGTGGCTCCTCTGAACCTGGGGATGATCGCCGCCTATTACTACATCAACTACACCACCATCGGTAAGGGCTCCGCGGGGGACGGGGACGGCGCGCGAGCGCTCGCCGGCGGTCCTGCTCTCTGTCCCCCCTCCTCTGCGTCGCTCCCTGTGCCGCGGGCGATGGGCAGAAGGTGCCGGGTGCGTAAAACTCTGCCCTTTGGCACGGGGCTGCGCGTTGTCTGCCTGAAGGCACCTCTTGTACCGTGGGCTTTAATGCTCTCTGGTTTTGCCCCTGTTTTTCCCGGTCCCCCCCCCAAGTTCTCCGGCTTCCCCCCCCCCCAGAGCTCTTCAGTATGTCCCTCAACGCCAAGACCAAGGTGCGAGGGCTGATTGAAATCATCTCCAACGCTGCCGAGTACGAGAACATCCCCATCAGGCACCACGAGGACAACCTGCTGCGGCAGGTGAGCGGCAGCGCGTCGGATCTGGGGCCGGAGGGGGCAGACGTGGGCTCCTGCGGGGTCGGGGGAAGGAAGCTGCCCGCGTTTTCGGCTCTGTGGGGCTAAAGCACCGATGAGGTTTATCGTTTCTCCCCGTAGCTGGCCCAAAAAGTTCCCCACAAGCTGACCAACCCCAAATTCAACGATCCCCACGTCAAGACCAACCTCCTGCTGCAGGCTCACTTGTCGCGCATGCAGCTGAGCGCCGAGCTGCAGTCGGACACCGAGGAAATCCTCAGCAAGGTACGACGGGGGGCGGGTGGGAACCCGCTCCCCTCGCCCGCGTCGCTGCGTTGGCGTCAACTGCCTTCTGACCCGTCCCCGTCCCTCGCGTCCAGGCGATCCGGCTGATCCAGGCCTGCGTGGACGTGCTGTCCAGCAACGGCTGGCTCAGCCCCGCGCTGGCCGCCATGGAGCTGGCGCAGATGGTGACGCAGGCCATGTGGTCGAAGGATTCCTACCTCAAGCAGCTGCCTCACTTCACCTCCGAGCACATCAAGCGCTGCACGGACAAGGTAAAGCTTGGGGGAAGCGCCGTGGTCCCGCCCTCGCCCGCCGAGGAGCCCCGGGCAAGTGCAGGGCTGAAAACTTCTTCCTTTGCAGGGGGTCGAGAGCGTCTTCGACATCATGGAGATGGAGGACGAGGACCGGAACGCCCTGCTGCAGCTCTCGGACGCCCAGATCGCCGACGTCGCTCGATTCTGTAACCGTTACCCCAACATCGAGCTCTCCTACGAGGTGGTGGAGAAGGAGAGCATCCGCAGGTGAGGCGGGGAGGGGCGGCGCGGACCCCCTCGGCGCTGTGCCGGCACGGCAGGGGGGGCGG
>NW_008794178.1:15639-16482 GCF_000699145.1 Aptenodytes forsteri | reverse complement strand
GCCAAAAGGTCCCGCTGCTGGGTAGAGGGGGGGGGGGACGACCCACGCAAGAGGATCGAACCTCTCAGCAAACTTCGGGGCGCTGGTACTTCCAGAAGGCGATCTCGCCGTCGTCGCTGCAGGAGGCCAGCAGGCCGGGTTCCTTCGGGTTCCAGGCCACGCAGTTGACGTCCTGCGAGTGCGCCCGGGGAACGTGGGCGGTGAGGCCGAAGGTGGGCTGCCGCGGGTCGGAGGCCGCGCTCTCCTCGAAGACCCGGATGGCGTCGTCGCCGCAGGCCGTCGCCAGCGCCCCGGTGAGGTGGCACCTGGAGGGAAGGGGGGACGGACAGCGCCGGGCGGGTCACCCACGCTGCCGGTGGGAGATAAACGGGAGCCGGGTGGCTCCGCCGCCGCCTCCCTCCGCTCACCAGGCCACGTCGTAGATGGTCCTCGTGTGGTAGCCGGAGAGGTTGCAGACGCACTTCCAGGTGGGGTCGGTGCCGCTGCAGGCCACCCCTGGAAGGGCGAGAGAATAAACCTCAAGCTCCCCGCCCGCTCTTTTCCTTTCCCCAGCAGCTCCGAGCCCTGCGGCGACGCAGGACGGAGCGGGAGCCTCACCTTCCTCGTTGCCCGGCTTGTACCGGCGCCAGACGCGCACCGTCTTGTCGTCGCTGCAGGAAGCCAAGCGCTCGCCGCTGCGGTCGAAGGCCACGCTCCAGACCGTCGACTCGTGGCCCTCCAGCGTGGCGCAGCACACCCAGTCGTCCTCCTCTTCGTGGTAGAGCTTCACCGTGTCGTCGTAGCTGGCCGAGGCCAACAGCTGAGGGAGGGCAGAGGAATCAAACCAGGCGCCAGGCAGCCGCC
>NW_008794178.1:9955-10594 GCF_000699145.1 Aptenodytes forsteri | reverse complement strand
AAAAACCCCCCCCCCCCCCCCCCCACCCCCTTCCAAACGGTTCGGCTTCGGTCTGTGCCGCCGGCCGCCCCGCTCGGCCGTGCTTCCTTCTCAGCCTGTCGTCCTCCGCCGCCTATTTCCCCTCTCTCGGGCCGGATTTCGGGCGTCACGCCGCCTCTTTTTCACCTGGGGCTCATCCTCCGCCTGCTCAGGACGGCCGGCAGGCAGGGCTCGGCGTCCCTTTGCCGGCTCAGCCGTGAAACGAACTCGCCGGTTTTAATTTTCCTTTTTTTTTTTGGGGGGGTGTGTTTCGCTGGCCGCTCAGCGTCTCTCCCGCTCTTTCTCTCTCTCTCTCAGTCCTCCAGTGCGCCACCGTCATCGGATTCTGCTACTGGGCCTCGGAGCTGATCCTCGCCCAACAGCAGCAGCACAAAAAGTACCACGGTTCCCAAGTCTACGTCACCTTCGCCGTCAGCTTCTACCTGGTGGCGGGCGCCGGGGGAGCCTCTATCCTCGCCACCGCCGCCAACCTGCTGCGTCACTACCCCACCGAGGAAGAGGAGCAAGCCCTGGAGCTCCTGTCCGAGATGGAGGAGAACGAACCTTACCCGGCCGAGTACGAAGTGATCAACCAATTCCAACCGCCGCCGGCGTACACCC
>NW_008794178.1:0-1963 GCF_000699145.1 Aptenodytes forsteri | reverse complement strand
GGCGGCTCCATCTGTAGCAGAAAGGCTCCGACGAGGTTTTGGTTACTGACTGCCTCGGTTTTTCGTCTTCCCCCAGGTCAGCGCAGGAGATGAAGCACATGGAGAACGTGTCCAGCCTGTTACAGGGCGGCGGCCCGGCCGACTATCGACGGCCGGATCCCAAGTCGGAACGAGAGGCAGTCGCCGCTCCCGGGGAGCAGCCCTGGGAGATGATCATGGACAAGAAGCACTTCAAGCTCTGGCGGCGGCCGATCGAGGGCACCCACTTATACCAGTACCGAGGTAACGGCGCTCCCCGTACCGGGCCCGTAGCTCGGGTTTTTGGTTTTTTCCCTGCGCCGAGTCCTCGAGGGGACGTGCCTCCTGCCTCCCGCCTGGCCTGTATTTATAGGAAACCGGAGGGAAAAAAACCACAACCCAGGGACTGTCATCTTTTGTGTCCCTCTCCGCAGATCCCGTCGCGTGTGTGTCGTCCCCCCCGCCCCCCCCCCCCCCCCGGGGGGGGGGGGGGGGTCCCAGCCCTGCCCGCCTGCCTTAGAAAATGCCTTTTCCTTTTAATCTCGCCGCGCTGAGTTCAAGACGCGCGTACGCCCGGCACTAAAAAAACCTTTCTCTTCGCCCCTGTGTTTGTGTCGTACACGGATGTGACTCCCAGGCAGTTCTTCAACGTACAGGTGAGCACCTTCGAGCTCCGGGCTGCGTGACGCGTTAGAACCGGAGCGCGGCCTCCGCCGGAGGGGTGGGATGAGAGGAACGGGCGAACGTTCCCTTCTCTTCCGCCGTTTGGCGTGATCTAGAGCCGATCCCGACGTGGATCGGAAGCGGGGTGAGTTAACCCGCGCCCCGGTCGGCTTCCGCCGCCCGGGCCTGCCGGAAGCGAAGGATCGGCACGTGCGGGCTCGGCGCCGGGCCGCGGGAGCCGGGCGGGTTTCTGGTCCGAGCTGGCTCTCTGCCTGCCCTGCCGGCTCCCGCGGCTTCCTCTGCCGGTGGAAAGGGTGTTGAATAATTTCCTGGCGGGTGAAACGCCTGACCGTGACGCAGCTTGTTGCGGCGGGATGGGGGATAAAGGGCCGGCCGCCTGCCTTTTCGCGACGCCCTCGGGCTTCGTTGTGACTCAGCCTCTCTTTCTTGCCAGCTGGACACCGAATATAGGAAGAAGTGGGACTCGCTGGTCATCAAATTGGACGTAATCGAGAGAGACCTGGCCACTGGATCGGAAGTGATTCACTGGGTCACTCATTTCCCGGTGAGCGATCCCTCCTTTCCCTGCTCCGGTGAACCTCCTTGCCCCCGGGGAGAGGGCCGGCGGGGTCGACGCCTGTTCTTTCTCCTCCCCAGTACCCGATGTACTCCCGAGACTACGTGTACGTTCGACGCTACAGCGTGGACAAAGAGAACAACCTGATGGTCCTGGTGTCGCGGTAGGTCCCGCCGGGCCGACCTCCCGACGGCTTTCTGTCCTCTCCCACCCGTAAGAGAAAGCCGAGAGCTTGGGTATAAATTTCATCAGCTTTTTTTTTTGTTTTTGTTTTTTCTCCCCTTTTTTTTTTTTTTTTTGTTTTTCACCCCCCCCCCCCCTCCAAAACCCCGTGTCAAAACCTCAGGGATCTGTCTCGAAAATAACAGCCACCTTCTCCGGGGTGAAGACCTCGTTCTCTTAGTGCCCACCTCCGAAATATCGGCAGGGGCTCGGTGTAGTCCAACCCCGGAGCTCATCTCGCGCTGCTCCCTTCTCTTCTTCCCTCCAGGGCGGTGGAGCATCCGAGCGTCCCCGAAGACCCCGAGTACGTTCGGGTCAGAACCTACGAATCCCAAATGGTCATCCGTCCCCACAAAACCTTTGACGAGGTACGGTTCGGGGCGGGGGGGGGAAAACCTGTCACGGGAGGGGAAAACCCCTCCGCTCCGAGGGGAACCGTTCCTTCTCCGGCCGCGATCCCTGGCGCTGAGGCTTGGGCGCTCG
>NW_008794177.1:994668-995831 GCF_000699145.1 Aptenodytes forsteri | reverse complement strand
CCGAGTACAGGGGCACGATCGCTCCCCTAGTCCCGCTGGCCAAAAAACCCAAAGAAACAAACCCCCAAAAAGCGATGGCCGTCCGCTGAAACGCTTCTCCTCTCTCCCGGACCAGCCCGCCCACGCCCTGAACCTGCTCCCTTACCCCAGGCTGAGCGAGGTGCCGAGAGCCGGACACGAGCTGGATGCTGTCGGCGCGGAGATCCCCTCCGACCCCTGCACAGGTGACTGCCGAGGACGGCGGGCGGCACCGCGCCGGGCGGGCTTCGCTGGCGTGGGAGCGGGCTTGGCGAATGGCCTTGCACGCTCTCCGGAGCGCAGCCGCTCCTGCGGTGACACCGGGTCCGGCTGAGTGCCGGCAACGCTCCCCCCTCGAGCCGGGGTTGGGGGGTGAGGCGAAGGTGGGACGCGAACGTGGCGCGGCTGGGAGGAATCCCCCGCCCGCGGCTCCAGGCAGGTCCTTCGGCCGCTCTGCCGGCCCAGCTCCTCTGCTGAAGACGGGGGACCTCTCTCCCGCTCGGGGAGGCTCAGGCTGGAGCTCACCGCGGTTTTGCGGCAGCCTTTGAAATCCGACGGTGAAAGCCTCCCGCGGGACGGAAGGACGCCCGGGCGAGCGCGCGAGAGGCTGCGGGAAGAAGCGTTTTCCGAGGAGCGGCGCTCCCGCCCGCCCTCCGCCTTGCCAGGAGGAGGAGGGAGCCTGGTGCCGCTGTTGCCTTCTGCCTTTAATTACGCTTCAGGCAGCAGAAGCTTAAAACGGGCGGAATCGGCGCCCCCGGGCTTCGTCGGCTTTAGCTTATTTGTGAATTAGCGCAGGCGTCCCCGGCGTAACGACGTCTGCGCCGGATGCCTGTTGTGCGGTGCGGCAGGGTTCACGGTGACCAGCTCTTATCCCTTCAACCAGGCTACAGATTTTTCAAGCCCGGCAATTTGTTCGGTATCAAACAGTCGGAGGAGCCGTACGCCGAAGGCCAGCAGATGCAGGAGGAGAGCAAGATCCTCGTCAGCCCCTGTGCGGGTAGGTGCTCCCCGCGTCCCGGCGGAGGCTGTGGGAGCGGTGGGAAACCGGCCTTGGCGGGGGACGTTCCTCGTGTGGGCAAAGGCCGGTCTGCGGCCACGCTGGGCTGGTCTGTGGGTCTGCAGCCACTCTGGGCCAGTCTACAGCC
>NW_008794177.1:993266-994021 GCF_000699145.1 Aptenodytes forsteri | reverse complement strand
CCGGCCTCGGCCCGCTCTCCAGCCGGGTGGCCTGCTGGGTGCCGCAGCTCGGCCCCAGCCCTTTCCGCTGCGCCCAGTGCGGCAAAGGCTTCCGCCAGAAGCAAAGCCTCATCACCCACGAGAGGATCCACACCGGAGAGAAACCCTACCGGTGCGGGGACTGCGGGAAGAGCTTCAGCCAGCGGCCCAACCTCCTGACCCACCGCCGCGTGCACACGGGGGAGCGCCCCTTCCCCTGCGCCCAGTGCGGCAAGAGCTTCAGCCAGAAGGCCAACCTCCTGGCCCACCAGCGCATCCACGCCGCCGGGGAGAAGGCGCTGGCGGGGGGCGAGCAGGAGGACGGCGCTTCCGGCAAGCCGAAGCTGCGATCCCAGCAGCGGAGTTACCAGGAGGACACCCCCTTCGTCTGCCCCGAGTGCGGGAAGAGCTTCAGGCAGAAGCCCAACCTCATCACCCACCGGAGGATCCACACCGGCGAGCGCCCCTTCACCTGCTTCCTCTGCGGACGGAGCTTCAACCAAAAGACCAACCTGGTCACCCACTACCGCGTGCACACGGGGGAGCGCCCCTTCGCCTGCGCCCAGTGCGGCAAGCGCTTCACCCAGAAAACCAACCTGGTGACCCACCAGAGCACCCACACGGACCTCCGCCCCTACCCCTGCGGGCAGTGCCAGAAGTGCTTCAAGGACAAAGTCTCCCTCAAAGCCCACCAGAAGACTCACGCCCCGCGCCAGCGGCGCTGCCCGGGCCGCAGC
>NW_008794177.1:992352-993067 GCF_000699145.1 Aptenodytes forsteri | reverse complement strand
CCTCCTGGGACACCTGGGGGTGCAGCCCGTCCTCGGGGACGGGACCCCCCCGCCTCCCCCGGCCCCCGGGGCGGAGAAGCCCTTCATCTGCAACCAGTGCGGCAACAGCTTCGGCCTGTGGCTCTCCCTCGTGGCCCACCAGAAGACCCACGTCGGGCAGAAGCCCTACCCGTGCCCTGAGCACGGGAAAAGCTCGGGCGACGAGCTGTCCCCCAAAACTCCCCAGGAGAAGCAGGCGGAGGGGAGAGCCTGGGTGTGCCCCGAGTGCGGGAGGAGCTTCGCCCAGTACGAGCGTTTGGCAAAGCACCGGCAAAACCACCGGGGCAGAGGGCCCTACCGCTGCGACGTCTGCGGCAAGAGGTTCAGCCTGAAGACCAACCTGGTGACCCACCAGCGCATCCACACCGGCGAGCGCCCCTTCACCTGCGGCGTCTGCGGCCGGCGCTTCAACCAGAAGGGCAACCTGGTCACCCACTACCGCACGCACACGGGCGAGCGCCCCTTCGCCTGCGCCCAGTGCGGCAAGCGCTTCGCCCAGAAGCCCAACCTCATCGCCCACCAGAAGACCCACACCGGCCGGCAGCCCTTCACCTGCCTGGAGTGTCCCAAGCGCTTCAAGAGCAAGCTCTCCCTGCGGGTCCACCAGCGAGTGCACGCAGCCGAGAGACCCCCGGGCGAGCCGGGCCGGGCCCCCGGTCCGCAGAACCACCCCGCC
>NW_008794177.1:984063-985310 GCF_000699145.1 Aptenodytes forsteri | reverse complement strand
CGTGGAGCCGCACGCCCCCTTAGCGGAGAGCCCGGTGCCACGGCACAGCACCGGGGCACGGCAGGGGAGACGGATGCGGGGGGGGTGGCGGGTGCTGGTGGTGCCGGCACAGCCCAGTCCGACCAGTTCCCGGAGGCGCCGGGGCTGGCGCCGGGAGCTGCAGCCGTCCCTGTCTGCGCTCCCCAGGGATGCGGGCGCCGTGAGCCTGGCAGCAGGCGCCCATGACAGACCTGGCTTCGCCTGCGGGCGAGAACCCCTTCGCCTTCCCGGGCGGCGAGGAGGGCCTGGGGGATGAGAAGGCGCTGGTGATCCACAGCCAGGCGGAGGAGGAGGCGGAGAAGGAGTTCAAGTGCATCCTCTGCGGGGAATGCTTCGGCCAGCAGCCCAGCCTCGCCCGGCACCAGAAGCACCACGCCGGGGAACGCGCCTTCATCTGCGCCGAGTGCGGCAAAGCCTTCAGCCTCAAGCACAACCTCATCATCCACCAGCGCATCCACACCGGGGAGCGTCCCTACCAGTGCGGCGTCTGCCAGAAGAGCTTCAGCCTCAAGCAGAACCTGCTCACCCACCAGCGCATCCACACCGGGGAGCGTCCCTACCAGTGCGGCGTCTGCCAGAAGAGCTTCAGCCTCAAGCAGAACCTGCTCACCCACCAGCGCATCCACACCGGGGAGCGTCCCTACCAGTGCGGCGTCTGCCAGAAGAGCTTCAGCCTCAAGCAGAACCTGCTCACCCACCAGCGCATCCACACCGGGGAGCGTCCCTACCAGTGCGGCGTCTGCCAGAAGAGCTTCAGCCTCAAGCAGAACCTGCTCACCCACCAGCGCATCCACACCGGGGAGCGTCCCTACCAGTGCGGCGTCTGCCAGAAGAGCTTCAGCCTCAAGCAGAACCTGCTCACCCACCAGCGCATCCACACCGGGGAGCGTCCCTACCAGTGCGGCGTCTGCCAGAAGAGCTTCAGCCTCAAGCAGAACCTGCTCACCCACCAGCGCATCCACACCGGGGAGCGTCCCTACCAGTGCGGCGTCTGCCAGAAGAGCTTCAGCCTCAAGCAGAACCTGCTCACCCACCAGCGCATCCACACCGGGGAGCGTCCCTACCAGTGCGGCGTCTGCCAGAAGAGCTTCAGCCTCAAGCAGAACCTGCTCACCCACCAGCGCATCCACAGCGGCGAGAAGCCCTTCTCCTGCCAGCGCTGCGGGAAGCGCTTCCGCGAGCAGCGCTTCTTCCTCAACCACCAGCGC
>NW_008794177.1:982888-983356 GCF_000699145.1 Aptenodytes forsteri | reverse complement strand
CTCTTCACGCCCCTCGTCCTTCTGCTGGGGTTTTTCTCCTGACGGTCACGAGGCCAGTCCCGCCAGCACCGGGAGCCTCGGGCCCTCCTGTCCCCCGTGCCAGGAGGAGCCTCGCGCAGCCCGCGTGGTTCCCTGGGAGCCCTTCCTCCCCTTCGCCCGGCACCGCGGTGGCGCAGCCTCATGCCGCAGCTTAAACCCCCTGGGCCGGGGCAAGAGACCACGGAGGAGGAGGAGGAGGAAGAGGAGGAGGAGGGAGGTTTCCCCAGGGCATCCCCACGCGTCCCCCTGCCCTGCCCTGGCTGGCGCGGCTGCGGTCCGGCGCGATGAACCCGCTCGCCTTCCCCACGTGGCCGGTGTGCCAGGTGCCGGCGCGGGGTAACCTCTGCTGTGCTTGCTCGCCCAGGGAATGACGGCTGCGAATGCCAGAGCGGAGCCGGATCTCAGCAGCCGCCGGCCACACGCCCCGTT
>NW_008794177.1:981947-982546 GCF_000699145.1 Aptenodytes forsteri | reverse complement strand
GAACCTGGCCAGGAAGGTGCGGGGTTGGGGCGGCGGGGAGGACCGCGAGCACCCGGCAGGTGGGAAGGCTCTTGCTCTGGAGATGTGCCAGTGCCGAACCGCGGCCGAGAGCTGGAGCCCGGCTGGGAGAGGTGAGCCGCAGCCGGGACGGGAAATCTGCCCTTCTCTGCCGTGCCGGGTGCGAGTGGCTGCAGGTGGGGACCGGCGTGTGGCACAGTCCCGGCTCCTGGTGATGGCAATGTCCCGGCCACTGCCAAATCCTGAGCGAGCTGGACCGGGGCTCCCTCCCGCAGACCCCCCTGCACCCTCGTGTCACCCCTCGTGTGACGCCGTGGGCCAGCCGTGGGCTCCAGGAGAAGCGTCCGGGGTGAGCGTCCCCGTGGGGGGGACATGTGGCACTTGGCGACACCCCGGCCTTCGCCCCACGCCGGCAGCGGCGCCGGCAGCGCTGCCCGTCCCCGGTCAGGATGCTCCATGTGGGTAACAACAAGCCGGAGCAGCAGAAATGCATTTTCCGAACCCAGGGATGTTTCTCCCCCAAACGTGTCACTCTGCACAGGGCCGTCTCGGCGTCAGCCGCCGGCTGGGCTCGGCCCCGG
>NW_008794177.1:980901-981169 GCF_000699145.1 Aptenodytes forsteri | reverse complement strand
GGCGGGGATCGGCGGAGCGTGTGCCGCACCTCCACCGTCCCAAGGGAGGGATGTAACTGGGACGAGCGGTGGCCAGGAGCAGGGGAACCCCCCAACGCAAGCCGTACACGAGCTTGGGGACCGCTCCATGGGCTCAGGCCCGGCGTGCTGGCCGGTGCGGTGAGCCTGGGCTGTGCCACAAGCTCGGCCCCCGCCACACCCAGCCCCGGGTGCTGCTGGCCCTGAGCACCCCGGGAACCCTGCTCGTGGCTTGGCGCTGCCTCGAGGG
>NW_008794177.1:979232-980337 GCF_000699145.1 Aptenodytes forsteri | reverse complement strand
CCGGGTTGTGCACGTGGCGGGGGGGGGCAGCCCCATGTCCTGGGGTCCCTGGGATCGCTGGTTCTCTGGGACCGTGTGGCCCTCGATCTCTGGAGTCCCTGGATCCCTTAGTCTCTGAGGTCCTTGGGTCCCTTGAGTCCCAATGTCCCCGACACCCCGTGTCCCACCCCGACACCCCGTGTCCCAGTGTCCCCATGTCCCGGGTCCTGATGTCCCTGACGCCCGCTGTCCCCATGTCCTGATGTCCCTGACGCCCGCTGTCCCGATGTCCCCATGTCCTGATGTCCCTGACGCCCGCTGTCCCGATGTCCCCATGTCCTGATGTCCCTGACACCTGCTGTCCCCGACACCTGCTGTCCCCATGTCCTGATGTCCTGATGTCCCTGACGCCCGCTGTCCCGCTGTCCCCATCTCCTGATGTCCCCGACGCCCGCTGTCCCCATGTCCCCGTGCCCCAGCCCAGCCATTCCCCGCGCTGACACTGGGTGTTGCGGCTCCAGGATCTCCGTGGCCAGTTGCTGTCCCCCCCCCCGGGCAGGTGCTGGGGACCAGGGAGGGTGCCAGCGTGTCCTGGTACCTTCAAGCATCCAGCCACGGCCACGGCCCCGCGGCAGGTCCCAGCGAGCCGCGGAGGCGGGGGGGGGGGGGGGGGGGGGGTCACGCCTGCGTGGATGGGAACGGGGGAACATCCCCCCGGCTGCAGAAGTCACAAACATCTCAGACCCCAGGGGGGTTTCAGGGGAAACCCCGGTGCCACAGGACGAGGCACCTGCCCCACCGGCGGGACGTCACTGCCCCGGCTCTGCCGCGCTGGGACCCTGCGCGTGGGCAAGGTCTCGTTTTTCTCCTTTCCCACCCGCTTCGTTTCCAGTAACGGGGCCTGAAACTCGGCCGCTTCCCCATTTCTGCGTGGTTCGGTGCTTTCGCCGCACCTGGCCGGGGCACCCACATCCTGCCAGGCCAGCGGAGCCGCAGGCGGCTGGAAGCCCCGGGAGGGTGGTGGTGATGGTGGGGGGGTCCCTGAGACCCCGCGAACAGAGAGCGGCATCCAGGGGCCCCAGCGGTGCCCGAGGCCGAGCCCATCTCCTCCGCGGTGGGAAACGGG
>NW_008794177.1:977198-978117 GCF_000699145.1 Aptenodytes forsteri | reverse complement strand
GTTTAAGCCGTATGTAATGTTTTTTTTGGGGGGGGGGAGAAGGGAGTCCAGGCGTGCCCGGGCAGCCAGAAGAGCCGTGCAAGGGAGGGAGCCGGTTTCTCCCCGCCGAACTCCTGCCTGCACAAAGCTGCTGCGGTGCCCGTTTCGCCCGCAGGAAGACCCTGAGGGGGGGAGCAGGCTGTGCGAGAGAGCGCTTCAAGGGTGCCTGGAGGATGTCACCGGTGTCCCCAACCCCTGGGGAGGGTCTCCCCGAGGGGGGACAGCCCACGCGGGCACCCCAGGGAGCTGGCGCAGGCAGCGCCATGGCGCTAACGGGAGTCGTGTACGTCTGCTTTTGTCCGCGCAGCGTGGCCGTGGCTGTCCCGCGCGCTCCCGTTCCCGTGCCGCCCCGGGGACGGCGGGGGCTCGGGGATGAGGCTCCTCCCGGTCGGGAAGAGCAGGGGCAGGGAAAAGCGCCACCGGCAACACCCTCCTCGGAGAACGGGTGTTCGAGTCCAAGCTTGCGACCAAACGGGTGGCGGCGAGCTGTGCGCAAGCGCAAGGGCGCTGCGATGGCGAGGGCACCGCAGTCATTGGCACGGCCGACGTTTTGGATCCAAGAGCCGCCATCGGCGAGGTGCACAAAGAAATCACTCGTTGCGTCAGGCTGTCCTCCCCGGCCTTCCCCGCGCTGCTGCTGGTAACCGAGCCGGGCCGACTCATCGAGGAGGACAAGGAGGCCGTGCAGAGACTGCAGGGTATTTTTGGCGCTGATCTTTTGAGCCACGCGATCGTCTTGCTCACCCATGCAGAAGACCTGGCGGGGAGGTCGCCGCACGGTTACCTGCGGTATTGCGGCAACGGAGCGCTCCGGGACCTGACCCCGCGGCGTGGGAGCAGGTACTGCGGCTTCAACGACAGAGCAGTCGGTGCCGAAGGG
>NW_008794177.1:976309-977158 GCF_000699145.1 Aptenodytes forsteri | reverse complement strand
ACGGGGGCTAGCGGTACGGCAACGACATGTACCCGGAGCCCAGTTTAACGGAAGAGAAAGTGGAGTGCTGCACGGGGAGGTACAAAGCAGAGAGGAAAATTACGGAGGGGCCCAGAGCTACGCCGTGCAGCAGAATTGTGGGTTGCGGGATAATTCTCTTTGTCCTTGCTCTGTTTTTCCCGATTTTCTTTATTTTCCCCGGTTTTCTTTATTTTCCCCGATTTCCCTTATTTTTCCCGATTTCCTTATTTTGTGGCAGTGATGAACCACAGAGTCACAGGAGCATCGAGGCGGGCAGGGACCTCTGGAGATCGTCTAGTCCAACCCCTGCTGAAACAGCCCCCCCCCCCCCCCCCCCCGCCAGGACCGTGTCCGGGTGGGTTTTGGACACCTCCAGGGATGGAGACTCCACCACCTCCCTGGGCAGCCTGTGCCAGCGCTCGGTCACCCTCACAGCCAAAAAGTTTCCTGCCGCTTAAATGGAATTTCACGTGTTTCCGTTTGTGCCCATCCCCTCTCGTCCTGGCGCCGGCCACCACTCTGGTCTCCATCGGGTGAGGGCGGGACCCCCCTCAGCCTCCTCTTCTCCAGGCTGAACGGCCCCAGCTCTCCCAGCCTCTCCCCATCTGTCAGATGCTTCGATGCCCCAGTCGTCTTCGCAGCCCTTCGCCGGACCCGCTCCAGCATGTCCACGTCCGTCTGGCACACGGAGCGCTCTGCTCCACGGATGCGTGCCGCTCTCCGGCCCAGGGAGTCCTCGTGTAGTTACCACGTATTTCCAAGGGAGGTTATAAACTAAAATACTTCAAACCCACCGCTACTGGCCGGGCACCGTCCGACCGCGGCGCC
>NW_008794177.1:974175-976291 GCF_000699145.1 Aptenodytes forsteri | reverse complement strand
TTTTTCCTGCTTGCGTTCCACCCGCTGCTGCCACCACTCCTGCGGAAGCCACCGAATGCTTGCTTGTCATCTGCGGCGGAGACAGGAGGGCTGGGCGGGAAGGGAGAGATGAGACGGTGAAAGCCCTTCTCCGCCGGGCCAGGCATGCCAGGGCGGCTGTGGGAGCTGCGCTGTTCCTCAGGCCGAAGCGGTGCCTGCCCCAGGGCACGGTGTTGGGACCCGTCGCCCTTCCCCAGCAGCCGGAGTCCGTCGGGGAGCTGCAGCTGGGGTCGGCCGGGCGGGGGACATTTTGTTTTCCTCCCCGGGTCAGTGAGGTGAGGGAAGACCCGCGCAGACAGTGATTATACAGTTATATGAGCCGGCAGTGTGCCCAGGCGGCCAAGAAGGCCAATGGCATCCTGGCCTGTATCAGCAATAGTGTGGCCAGCAGGAGCAGGGAAGTGATCGTGCCCCTGTACTCGGCACTGGTGAGGCCGCACCTCGAACACTGTGTTCAGTTTTGGGCCCCTCACTACAAGAAGGATGTCGAGGTGCTGGAGCGTGTCCAGAGAAGGGCAACGAGGCTGGTGAGGGGTCTGGAGAACAAGTCTGCTGAGGAGCGGCTGAGGGAACTGGGGTTGTTTAGCCTGGAGAAGAGGAGGCTGAGGGGAGACCTCATCGCTCTCTACAACCACCTGAAAGGAGGTTGTAGCGAGGTGGGGGTCGGTCTCTTCTCCCAAGTAACAAGTGATAGGACGAGAGGAAATGGCCTCAAGTTGTGCCAGGGGAGGTTTAGATTGGATGTGAGGAAAAATGTCTTTACTGAAAGAGTGGTTAAACATTGGACCAGGCTGCCCAGGGAAGTGGTGGAGTCCCCATCCCTGGAGGTATTTAAAAGACGTGTAGATGAGGCGCTGAGGGACATGGATTAGCGGGCATGGGGGTGTGGGGTCGATGGTTGGACTCGATGATCTTAGAGGTCTTTTCCAACCTCAATGGTTCTATGATTCTATGATTCCTGTAATGACCCCCCGCGTACTACCAGTACAGACAAACGAAACCAAGGAGTTTGTTAAACTACAAACGGGTGGAAACGCAATCAGAATTTCCATCTCCGTTGACTTTCAGTTCTCGTTTGGAAAGAAATATTGGCCAAGCCAATACTCCTTATTCACGAAAATCATAACCCACACCCTAAAAGCAGGTATAACAACCTTCCCCCCCGCCCGGAATAACAGCGGCAGGATTTAGAACAATTCACCGAAGGCACCGCTGTGCTCTTTGTCCCGGGGTTTGAATTTTGCAGCTTCCGATGGTCGTGGGTTTTCTCCTCGTGGGTTTTAACCGCCGCCCGCGAAGCGCGGCAGGGCGTGTCAGAGAGAACGTGTGAGGGAAGGGATGTCTCCGAGTTGCCAATCAGCCGCGCTGAACAAACGGCCTTGCATCGGCTGTCATCGAGGAGCCGGTTCTGCTCTCCGACAGCAGAAACCGCACAATCACCACAGAAACGGGCAAGTACGGAAAAGTATCACCCCCTCCCCGTGGGACGCCTTTCAGCTGGGTACTTCTTCTCCCCACTGCTCCGCGCCCACACATCAGCTCCGTCTTCCTCCTCCACACAAGCACGGGGCCGCCGATTCTCCTGGCTCATCGGACTGAAGAGGCTTTTACTAGAACAAGTCTTGGCTTCAAAGTTGCCGGGTTGGGTGTCCACATCCCACAAGTTAAAGGCTACTCACGAAGTAGCTGCACCTCCGGTAAGGCTGGGCACTCCAGACCGCTCCCGTTTCCCGTGTGAAAACACTGAATCCTGAGGTCCATCTAGTGGCCGCCCCCTGAAGGCAGAGCTGGTGGCAATCGTGCTATTGGGGGACCCAAGGAAGGGCCTGAGTGGGGCGCAGATGGAAAGAAGGGGGCGCAGCCACCAAACGCCATCCCCCGTGGAACCAGGGACGGAGCTCGGCACTGCGGGGATGCGCCAGTCTCCGGCCGCCGGCGCCCGGTCGCGGTCCTGCCGTGACAGGGGTAAGGAGGAGCCGCGCAGCGGGGGCTGCGGCGCAGAAAGAGCTGTCGGTAAGGCGTAAGCGGAGAACACGGCCCAGTTCCCAGGTGTCCTGGTTCCGGCTGGGATAGAGTT
>NW_008794177.1:966600-970811 GCF_000699145.1 Aptenodytes forsteri | reverse complement strand
GGGGGGGCCTTCCATCGTGCTGCAGGCTCTTTGGGAGACCCGAACGCAGGATTTGGGTCTCTCTGAGCCGATGGCCGCCTCTGAAAATGGAACCGCAGGTGAGCTGCCCGCCCTGAGGCCAGGCGGGGACCTGTCTTGGGGGGGTGGGGAGGGGTCCTGGCCATGGGCCAACGACTCCATCCCCTCCCCTGGGTGCCCAAGCCGCAGCGGGGCAGGAGTGGCGCGTACCAGGCGAGGTGCAGGGGAGCGGACCCGTCAGAGGACGGCAGAGTTCCCTGAACCAGCGAGGTCCCCTCGGAGGACTTGCCCGCTGCCACCGGGACAGGACGGAGATCTCTTGATTACCCGCATAAAGGGTCTGGGCCGGGCACCTGGGAGGACGTCCCACGCCCTGGAGCTGCTCCTAGGGTGAGCAGCAGATAGTCTCTCGCTGGGAAAGCCTGTCAGCGGAGTTGGGAGTCGGTTCCCGCGCTCCCGTCAGGGCTCTGCCCTTGTCCTTGTGAATAAATTGATCTCTGGCAGCAGCCCCGATGTCTCTCCTGCTTTTTTTCCGTGTTTCGGTGGTGTTTCTGCTTGGGCTCCTCTGGTCGCGGTGAAGCGCAGCTTGGGGTGTCACAGAGAAGACCTTTATTTCCCCGTGTTAACGATTTATTCCTACAGTTTGCGTTAGAACAACGTGCTCTGCCCCGCCCCCCAGGTTACCCAGGCCCCAAACCCGACATTTTGTACCGGATGGAGCGTGGGGAAGAGCCGTGGGTGTGCACGTCGCAGAGCCCAGTGAGGTGGGACGGACCCGACAGCCCCTCTCCAGGTGAGCAGGAACAATCCAGCCCCCGTGGGGTCACTTACCTCGACGGGGAGTGGTGGCACGTTCCGAAGGCCACCCCAAGCTCCTCTTCTCTGGGGCTGTGACTGGCACGTCTCTGGGGTTCCCACTTGCCCTCCTGCCCAAATCCCTCCCCTCCTCGCCGCCTGTTTTGAGGCGTCTCCCCCGTTTCCCTCTGGCCCTGCAGCCCTCCCCGCACAGGGCAGCGGCAGCGTCAAAGGGAGACGGAGGCAGCCTGTCTCCCCGCGCAAAGGCTGCAGCTCCACGGAGACGTTGCTGATCTGCTGCTGCTCGTCCCCCTCGTCCCACGGAGAATCCTCCCCCCCCACCGCCCCCTAGTCGCCCATGAGCAGGGTTGTGGTTTTCTGGCTGCTGGCGGCGGACGGGGCTTCCTCCGGCCCCGTGGCTGTGGAGCAGAAGGGCTTCCCTCGCCGGGAAGGTGACGTCCGCCTGGTTTCCCTGCAGGACACGACGGGGACGTGGGCTGGCTGGGGCAGCCTCCCTCAGGCTGGTGGCCTGGTGCTGGCAGGCGCCGTGGGCTGGAGGAGAGGACGCAGAGCCCCTGCCAAGGTGAGTCCTGGCCCCGTCCCCCCGCCGTCCTCACCACCAGCCTCCGGAGCGAAGAGCCCGCCGCGGGCTCCAGCCCCGCCCCTGTCCCCAGCCGCCGGTGCTGCACCCCGTCATCACTGCCAGGGCTTCTCCCGCCCCTGTGCGTCCCCGGGCAGGGCTTGACTCTCCTGCCCGTCCAGGCAGAGGTCGGGGATATGGAGCCCAGGCGGCCCCTGAGCTGGGGAGGATGGCTCTTCCTCACCGGAGAGAGGGCAGGCTGTCAACGTCCCCCCCATTCCTTCAGCACGGTCCCCCCTTTCCCTTTCCCATCACAATGCCCCAAGCCAGGGAGAAGGTAAACTCTTCCCAACCCTCTCTCGGCAGGAGGACGGTGCCTGCAGTGGCGTCTCCGGTCTAGAAGGCTGCTGAACAAGTTCAGGTGTCTCGGGGGTAGGAGCGAGTTGCCGTCGGAGGCGGCTGGCAGAGGAGCGGGGCCGGTGGAAAGCCGAGACCGGGCACGGACGGTCTTCTGGCCTGGGAAGGAAGGAGGAGTAGAGGATAAACAAGGGGTCGCGGCAGACGTAACCCAAAGCAGAGGATTCCCACCTCCTCCGGTGATGGAACAGCGGAACAAAACAGGGGATCCTCGGGAGCGTCTGCCTGGTGACCCTAGGGAGGGGTTTCAGAGGAGCCCCCCAAAAAGCCGACACGCCTGGGGAGAGGCGACGCTTCTCCGGGGAAGTAGGGAACCGTCTGTCGAGGATCTGAACGAGACTATTTTGAAAGACCACTGTTACTGTGTGACGGGCGAGACGCGGCTCTCGCGTTGCACCCCGCATCCGTGTCCTCTGAGAGAGCACGACTACTGCAGGAACCGCAAGGTTGGTGTCTCGGCACTTAAGGACCACGAATACTGTCACGTGCAAAGGATTCGTTACCGGGGCAGAGTTAATAGAATGGGTTGTCTTACGGGCAAGGCGCGGGCCGTGCTTCACAGGCTGGCGAAGCGAAAATCCCACGTCGGGCGAATCATCAGGAAAGCCAAGCGAATTATGTGGCACTACAAGCCTTGCGTCAGCAAGAGGCTGGACCTCCCTCAGGGTTCCTCTAGCACCGGCTGTCTTTCTGAACCCGCTGTCCCTCCTGCTGAGGCAGAAGACGGCCCCACGAAGGGGACGCGTGGGGCGTTTCGTCCTCCTGCGAAGCGGGAGGCTGTGCCCCCCCAGCCTCGGAGTGAGGGTGGCTCCCAAGGGGCGACGTCAGAAGCACTTCGCGCCCCTGCGGTGTCTTTTGAACCCGCGGCTGCACCCCCACCCTCGAACGCAGCGGGGGCGGTGAAGAGGGAGGCGACGCACCCCGAGGCGTCCGTGCACCGCCAGGCGCAGAGGGCGCAGCTGACCTGGAGCCCTGACGCTAAGCGCAGTGTTGAAGGACGCGAACTTGTTCGTTCGAATTACGTATCGCTGCATGACGCGTACGAAATGGTGATGCGGACTGTCGACCACATGTTGGACTCCGTATGCCAGAACTTCGAGCTCAGCGGCTACTCTCAGCGTAAGGACATCTGGCCCATCATCATTCAGATAGACAGCTGACGGCCGGCAGAAGGTCAGCGGCGACTCCTCCGCCTGTCGAGGTGAGCGGCTGGGGCCTCCCTCCCTGCAGCAACGCGCACTGAAGCGGCTTGAGAGCGGAAACGCTGTGAAAGGCGTACGGAGGCGGACGAGTGGGTATAAAACTCGGTACGCGGCGCCTGCTGGGGAAACCGGGATTGTCTGGGAGGCTTCGGGGGAAAGGCCAAGGGAAAGGGAAAGATCAGTGTGGATAAAGGAGGAAGCACGGGAAAACGGAGCGAAGGGGGAAGGACGGGCGGCCGCGTGTGAGCAGGCAGCTGGTCGGTACGTTTTCTGGCCGGGCTGTGCCCGATCACCGCGGTCTTTCCTGTCTTCTCATTAAACTATTTTAAATGATCGTCCGCGTTGTCGCGCTCTCTGTTCTGTCCGTCTGCGTGCGGGCCGCGCTCGCAAGCGGAAGGAGCAGCCCCTCGCCGGGCCCAGGCAGGGAGGAATCCCCCGGGGTATCGCAAGCGGAAGGATCAGCCCCTCGCCGGGCCCAGGCAGGGAGGAATCCCCCGGGGTCTTGGGGGCACCGGGCTCGGCTGCCGTTAGTGCTTCGCTCTGCCTGATGCAGGCAGCGTGCCCGGCTTATTATTTTTAATTTAAGAATTGTGAATGGAGAGAGGTTTTTAGGGTGCGTTGCTAATCTCCTACAGTATTAAAGGGGGACTTTGTTTTTTGGTGAGACTTTGCTGATATCACTTACAAAAGCAGGCGGGGACGTACCGTGCAGAACCCTGTGGCGTTCTCCTCCTAAAACTACTGCCAAAACCCCACCGTTCGGCAGGTCTGGGTAACGGGGATGCTGTAACGGCTGCCGGCAGAAGACCGGTCCCTGACCAGGAGGTGAAGCTCCCTGGATTAAGCCGCGGGAGGTGCCAGGAGGAATTGGTGGATGTGCGGGACGCCAGCGAGGGAAGCGGCGGCAGCGCGGCAGCCGTGTGGGCGGCTGGGCTTCGCCGGTGCTCACGGGGGAGCTGAACCCCCCCAGGTGAGGGAAGGGGGGGACTGGGACCTTCCGGAGAGAGGAGTCTTGCAAGACTGACAGTGCCCAGGGAACCACAACACTCATTCCAGACAAGGCTGAGGTTACTCTGGTAGTGCCACAAAAGCCAAATTTGGGTATAAGCGTAGCAAAACTGGGATGGATTTGTAATATTTTGTGTCAGCAATAGTGTGGCCAGCAGGAGTAGGGAAGTGATCGTGCCCCTGTACTCGGC
>NW_008794177.1:965912-966195 GCF_000699145.1 Aptenodytes forsteri | reverse complement strand
ACCAGGCTGCCCAGGGAAGTGGTGGAGTCCCCATCCCTGGAGGTATTTAAAAGACGTGTGGACGTGGCGCTGAGGGACATGGTTTAGTGGTGGACTTGGCAGTGCCGGGTTAACGGCTGGACTCGGTGATCTTAAAGGTCTTTTCCAACCGACACGACTCTGTGAATGTGAAGAAGCCAGGAAGGGCGGCACTTTTGTTTGGGAGGGGATGAGGCTGGTAAAGGGGGAGAACCCAGAAGGGGAAAAGGGAGTGGCAAAGCTGGGGGGACGGTAGCGACTCCCG
>NW_008794177.1:961370-964542 GCF_000699145.1 Aptenodytes forsteri | reverse complement strand
CCGCCCCCGACAGCGTCACTGCGCGCGAGCCGCCCGCCCTGAGGTCAGGCGGGGACCTGGCGGGGGGGCCCTGGCCTGGCCTGGCCTTCCCTGGGTGCTCAGGCAGCGATGCCGCTCCGCTGCGCGAGAGGTGCCGGTGTCCCGGGGTTCGGGGTTGGTTTTTTTTTTTCCCCTCCGCCTTAATCGGAGGCGGAAGAAGCGAGCGGGTAACGGTGCAGGGAAAGCTGTTGATGTCGAAATGGGAGGAGACGGCAGAAGCGCCAGGCTGGATCCTGCTGCTCCTTGTGCACGTAACGGACGGGTGGGCGCAGGCAGAAACGCGCAGAGGCGTCGGCCTGACCTGTTCACGCTTCACCAACCCGTTTTATCTTCTTTGCTCCCTCTTCCCTCTGTTTCCCGGTCCCTCTTCCCCGTGGTCCGTCGGGACCCCTTGACGTGCAACGGAACCACTTACGTTGGCGTCTTGACTCCTCCTGTTGTTGCCAAACTCGAATCTCAAATCACGTCAGGCTCCCAGAACTGTGAGGCTGGCCGAAAAGATGCTCGTTGAAAAACCAGAGGCATTCTTTGTCTCTTTTATCTGCCATTCGGTTTCGAACCTTCGTGCAAAGACGTTACCTCCTCCTTCCATTCAAAGCTCTTCCACCGAAAAAAGAGCTTCAACAGACTTCGGCAATTTGCTAGGGCCGCCTTCCCCTTTCATCTCCACCTGAACTTGCAGCTTGTTAGGAAATGTGTTAAGTTAAAGAAGGAGAAAAGGTCAGGACGTTCAAACTTGTTTCTGCCAACATATTCACTAGATAATACTCTCCTTCAGCCAAGCAGAACGGCTTCATAAGAAGACTGAAAAAAACCCGGAGCAAGAGAAACAGATTTAACTCCTTGCTGTAAATCGAGAGCAGCGGTGTCCAGCCGAGGTCTCCCGCATTTCTCGTAAATGCTTAGATATTTCTTAGCCCTGAACTGGAAGAGGGATCAGGGCGTGAACTCTTCTCCAGCTGCATTAACGCCGCATAAATCCTTGTGTGTGCTTTGTCACTCCGTGTCTTTTACTTAAAATATTCAAAACAAAACCACTAATTTCAACAGGGAAAAAACCTTGTTTGTGGGTTTTGACATGGAGGTTCTTGAGTCAGGTGTGGTCTATAGAGGTTCTGAAAAGAAATTAGTTTATTGGCGAAAATCGAGACTTCTTTCTCAGAGCTTTTGAAAAGAATCGGCGTAGTATTTTCTTACAACGCCTAGAGCTTCGCTCATCCGCTCGGACCTTCTGCCGTGGCTGTAAAGCCTGTAACTTTTTTTAGCAAGGCTTCTGCGGGGAGCGGGGCGTTGGACCCGATGATCCTTAGGGGTCCCTCCCAACCTGAGGTACTCTCTGATTCTGCGGCTCCCTGCCTCCGGGCCTGCCCCTCAACGCCCCCCGACGAATCTCACGCCGCCTCCGAGTGCCCTCGTAGCCGGTAACCCCCATCGGTGCCGTCTCAGCGGGGTCCCCCCCCTTTCGGTATCCCTGGGAGTCGCTGCCTTGGGCTGCTCCCTTCGCACTGAGGGGGTGACTGGGTTCCTCCGCCTGTCGCCGTTCCTCTGCCCCGTTGTGTTTGTGGAGATCAGCTTTTAGTCGCACAACCGAGCAGTGAATATTTCCAGAAACTGGGAAATCTGGGTGATGAGGAGTACCAGGCCAGGAAAGCCTGGCTACAGTCGCCCAGCTGCAGCTGTAAACCTCCGTGTGACCCAAAACTCAACAGTAATAAATTCGAAGGAGGACAGGAGAGATGTGTCCAGGGTCCCGGCCCCCCTGGGGGCTGCGTCGTGCGGGGGAAAACGTCCCTCAGCACGGACAAGGGCCGGGTCGATCGGCTGGGCACAAGCGACGTGGGACGACGTGCCTGCAGATGGAGGGATGCTCTCCTAGAGTTTGGGAAGGGGAGGGAGGATTTACAGACGTCAGCGCTCTGTGAATTTATCTGAGTCAAGAATTCTACCCCAAGTGCTTTTGCCGGCAGAAAATACAGGTGCCGAGAGGCTGCTTGGGGCAGCAGGAGCCGGGTGCTGAGCGGGACGTGAAGCTTCAGGCGGGTTTGCGGGGGAAGGAGGAACTGGCCGTGGAGGAAGTTTTTGGGAGCGGTGATGGTTTCCCCACACCTCGAAGCCCCCCAGGCTTAGGGCTGGAGACCCGCCTTTAGCCAGGCCCCAGCTGTTACGCTCGCTTCTCCCGTAACGGGGTGAAACACGTGGGCCGATCTTGGACTAGGAGTCGGATTCAGTGGATTGGCTCAGTGTTCTGGCATTGGTCTGCAAATCCGAGCGCCAGACCCCGTCTGCGAAGAACCAAGAATAATTCGGGAAGTTGCTTCCCTTGCCCGAGTAAATGCGCTAACGTCTCCCAGTTTTTGATTAAAATGGCACAAGAGCAAAGAAAATCTCCTTTTCTGAGGCAGCCGAACACGCTGCAGCCTCCTTTGTGTCGGAGCGGTAGATGATTCTCCTGATAATCACGAAATCTATGGTTTGTCTCTACAAATAGCCTTCGATCTAATGCACTGAGACCTCCAGGCTCGGGGTTTTTTCTAACCTCTTTCCCCCGTTCCGCAGCGTCGTGCACCGAGGCCGGCGCTCACGTTTTCCAGCTGGTCTCTCGGCAGCCGGCTTCTGCGCAACCTCTGGATTTCTTCACTTTCTTTAGTAAGGACGAACTTCCTCAAGATCCCGTGTCTCCCGTGGGTGGTTCCTCCTTAATTCAGCTCTCTCGTCCGCGACGCTGTGCGAGTCGTTCTCCCAGTTTTCTCTCTAACTCCCCTTGCTGGTGCTCCTCTTGGATCTGCCCGTAGCATTCGCGTCCCAGCACCGGCAAGCGCAGAGCGGTTTTGGGGGGAGCTCGGGGCTCCCCTGGCGCCTGGAGCTGCTCCGCACCCGAGACCCCGGTGGTCTGCTGCCGGATTGCAGATGGGATGAAGGGGTGGGTAGAGGAAGAGGAGGAGCCCCAAGACACCGGTTCTGGGGAGATGTTTCCTCCAACACCTCCCACCCAACCTTTGGGATAGCAGAGGGGGGGTCTCTGCCCCGTCCCTTGTCCAGCCGGCGCTGCCCTGCCCGCCCCTGCCTGTCCCTCCGGCCCCACCGAGGTCCCTTGCTCTCCCCAGTGTCCTGCGGCGACAGCTCGCTCCGATCG
>NW_008794177.1:960081-960315 GCF_000699145.1 Aptenodytes forsteri | reverse complement strand
CCCCCTCCGTTCCTGCCCCCACAAGGCGCTCCCTGCCCGCACCTCCCTGCCCGCACTCCTACCACCCAGCCCAGACTTGGGGACGCTTACGCAGGCACCGAAGGGACCCTGGGCGGCAGCGGGCTCCGGCAGAGCCGGTAACAACCCTTCCCTCCGCAGGGGACGAGCAGCGGAGGCCGGCGCCGGCCCCACAGACCCTGCTCAGGGTGCTTCTCCGTCCTGAGCGAGGTGCGC
>NW_008794177.1:956749-957218 GCF_000699145.1 Aptenodytes forsteri | reverse complement strand
GCTGCCACACGAAAGGAGCGAGGGCTGCCAGGTGTGGCTGGGGGGCGCCCCCCCTCTGCCCCCCCCCCCCCCCCCCCCCACCACCCGCGGGGGGGCCCAGCCGCAGGAGCCACGGAGGAGACGGCGGCAGCGTCACCATCACTGTTTTAATGCAGGGATTGGGCGGCGGACGGACCCCCCGGACACCCACAGGGGCTGGGGGGTCGGGGGGTGCCGAGCGCCACAGCAGCGAGCGTAGGGTGCAGGAGGTGTCCCCCCAGGAAGGCTGGGCTCTGCCAAGCAGCCAGGACCAGGGCTGGCTCCTCCGGCATGGCCAGCAAGACAGCTCAGCCACCCCCTCCCCATCTGGGGCCATCCCCTCCCCATCCCCTGCCACGAGCAGCCCCTCCACCCAGGATGGTGCCGCAGAGATGCTGAGGTGCAGGAAGCCGCGAGGGCTCAGCACCGTGCAGGAGCCGACACGGCGCTG
>NW_008794177.1:954758-955146 GCF_000699145.1 Aptenodytes forsteri | reverse complement strand
GGCCAGGCGAGGGTGGGCGTGGGGGCGGCGATGTCCCGCAGGCAGTCGAGCAGCTCTCACAGGGGGCTCTGCCCCGCGCTCCCAGCTAGCGAGACCCCACAGCGTCACCCCCAGGTGCCGTGGGCCGAGGGGACCTTCAGCCCCCCCCGGGCAGCACAAGGGTACCCCCAGGGACCAGACCCCAAAGGGATACCCGGGCTCCGCAGGGATGCCCCTGGGGATGGAGGCCCAGGGATGCCCCTTGGGGACCTGACCCTGCAGGGATGCCCCAGGGGATGGGACCCCCCAAGGATGCTCTCCCAAAGCCCAGACCCCCCAGGGATGTCCCCAGGGACCAGACCCCACAGGGACATCACCCCCAAACCCCGTCAGGATGCCCCCCAAAGCC
>NW_008794177.1:952355-953302 GCF_000699145.1 Aptenodytes forsteri | reverse complement strand
TTGTGAGTTGTGAGGGGCCAGGGGGGCGGCCGAGCCTGCGGGGCACACAAGTGCCGATGGGACCCGGCTCATCCCACGCCCGCGCCCAAGACCCCCCGGCACAGCCCGGGAGCCGCCAAGCGCCCAATCCCACGCCCGCGCCCAAGACCCCCCGGCACAGCCCGGGAGCCGCAGCAAGCGCCAAGCGCTGCGTGCCCAGCACCTGCCCCGGCTTGGTGGACTCGGCACCGACACCCCGAGTCCTGCCACCACCCCAGGGTGCAGAGCACATCCCTGGCACCCACCCACGAGGGACACGGGGTGGTGCCCAAACCCCAGCGCCAGCGAGCGCGGGGTCCAGGCAGCTCCCTCCCACTGCCTCCGCGGAGACGGGAGACCAGCGTCCAGCCCTGTCGTGCCATGCCGTGCCATACCATGCCATACTGTGCCATGCCATGCTGTGCCATCCTCTGCCATGCCATGCTGTGCCGTGCCATGCCGTGCCATGCCATGCTGCAAGGTGCCATGCCGTGCTGTGCCACACTGTGTCACACCATGCCACGCCATACCACGCGGTGCTGTGGTGTGTGCACAGTACCACGCTGTGCTGCGCCATGGCATGCACTCAATGCCGTGCCTTGCCATGCTGCACATACAATGCCATGCCGGGCCAAGGCATGGGCATGATGCCGTGCCGTGCCACACCTCTGAGCTAGCGTCTCCTGGGCAGAGACTGGCGACCGCCCTTCCCCCACTGCCTCTCCCCAGGGGCACGGGAGCTGCTCGAAGGGGGGCCGGGGGGGCCAGACCCCCTCCCCACCAGCTCCTCCAGGCACTTCTCCAGGCTGCGGAGCGGGCAGCTCTCCACCGGCGCCTCCGTTATAACTGCAAAAGTAAATTCCAGTCCCCCGCCCCCCCCAGCAGCCGGGCATCCCCGGACACGGCCGGGAGCAGGGGGCCAGGGGGAC
>NW_008794177.1:951611-951992 GCF_000699145.1 Aptenodytes forsteri | reverse complement strand
GCGGGCCGGCGCTGGGCAGACCCCCGCTCTGCAGCGACACCTGTGCTGGCATTAGGAGAAACCCCTGCTCGGGGCTGGGTGCTGCCGGGGTGCCGATGCCGGACCCCCTGCCCAGCCCTTCCCGGGCACAGCTGGGGGGTGCAGCCCCCACTCTGCCATCTCTCAACACTTGGCTCCCCCGGACCCCGTGCACCGCCGGGACGCATCCGGATCCCCGACGGCACTGCCTGGGCCAATGGAGGCTGCAAGGCGGCTTCGCCTCCAGCACCCTCCCGCCCCCACTGTCACACACCGTGAGCACCAAGGCAGAGCCCCCACATCCCCGGTGCCCAGCAGGGCAGGACCGGGCTCTCGCCCACCCGGCACAGCCCCGGTGCTCAC
>NW_008794177.1:950777-951517 GCF_000699145.1 Aptenodytes forsteri | reverse complement strand
CAGCCACACCAGGGTGCCGAGGGCCGGGCTGCTGGGGGGCCCTGGGGGACGGAGGAGGTGGGGGCGCTGGGAAGGGCAATCCCCCCCAGCTGCCGAACACTGAGCTCTGCCCGGCCAGAGGAGCGGGACCCCCACGCCGTCCCCGCTCCGGCTGGGAGAAGCACCGTGGCAGGGCCCTACCAAGGGAGGCCAGCAGCCGGGATGTCCCCTCCGTCACCTCCCGGTGCAGCTCCCGCTGCCATTCCTCCAGCAGCTCCCACTCCTCCGCCGAGAACCGGACCGCCACGTCCTTGAACGTCACCGGCACCTGCGGGGACATGACCGGGGGTTCCCTGCCCGGCCCCTGCCGGGGCAGCAGAGCCGGGAATAAACCACACGCGTCTGTGGGGGATGGGGACGCGCTCGCTAATGCTGCGGGGAAACGCCGTGGGGCTGGGGAGCAGAGCCAGCCTGCCAGGGGAGAGGGAGAGGAGAAGCCGGTGGGTGCTGGGTACAGGACGAAGCCACCGTCCCCAGGAGCACCTGGAGCGCCCAAGCCCCTCGCAGAGCCGTGCCAGGCGGCGGCAGGACCCCCCGGCCCGGCCCGAGGTGTGTGGGGACAGCGGGTGCGAGCGGCCGCGCCGGGCTCCGGGGCTGGCACATGGCTCGGAAAGGGCGTCCTGCTGTGCCCGTCCCGCTCGGGCACGGAGGCGAAGGCATCCCGGCACGCTTCCCGGCACACTCCCCGGCACACCCCCCGG
>NW_008794177.1:939695-948133 GCF_000699145.1 Aptenodytes forsteri | reverse complement strand
ACGCGCGACGCGCGGGTCCCCAGGCCCCCTTTGGCCGGGGCCGGGGCCTCCCCCCGCTGCCCTTCACCTCTCAACCCTCCCCCCCCCCCCCGCTGCGGAGCCGGACGGAGAGGGCCGAGCGGAGGCTGCTGGCCTGCGAGAACCTGGTCGGGGAGCTGGGCAGCAACCTGGCCGCCCTGGGCGGCCTCCTGCAGGAGTACGGGCAGCTCCAGCAGCGGCTGGACAACGTGGAGAACCTGCTGAAGAACAGGAACTTCTGGATCCTGCGGCTGCCCCCCGGATCCCGGGGCGAGGTCCCCAAGGTAACGGCGTCCGGCCCGGCCCCCGGAAGCGCCATGCCACCACCGTGGCTGTGGAGGGGGTGTTTAGGAAATGCCAGAGCGATCTGAGCGGCGAGCCGGGGTGGCTGAGCACCTGCGAGTCCCGGACTTGCCGCTGGCAAGCCCTGATCTGGCCGGGCACGCTTTGCTCCGTGCCTGCCCTGAGCTCCGGCAACCAAAGCCAAGCGCTCGCTTGCACGTGCCTGGTTTCCAGTTTCCATCTCACTGCATCAGAAGTCACCAAGCGCGTAACACTTGTGATTCCAGGTACCGGTCACGTTCAATGACATTTCGGTGTACTTCAACGAGCAGGAGTGGGAGAGACTGGACCGCTGGCAGAAGGATCTGTACAGGGCTGTGATGAGGGGGAACTACGAGACGCTGATCTCCCTGGGTAAGGCACAGGGTTTGCGCCTCCAGATGAGCTTCTCTTGCGGGTAGGCTGGACTGCTTCCCACCGCTGCCCGACTGATGGTCTGGTTCGGTGGGGCTGGACGCCTGTAGCTAGCAGAACCTCTCCTGGGCAGTCAGACCCACGCATTTTCCCTCCTTCCTGCTTGTAAAGTGATAAACAACGTAAGAGAGATCTGTAGTAAATAATAGTAGCGGTAGTAATACAAGCAATATCGATTATAAAAAAATATCCGCGTGAGATGCTGTTCCTAATGACTGTGTAAGTGGATGCCAGGGTCAGGGAACCATCGTGATCTTCCAGCGCAGCTCAGGAATTACGTGGGTGAAGTTTGATAATTGCACCTTGAACTAGTTCTTGTTTTCCGTCTGTTTAGCTGCTGTGTAAAGTGACAGGGACGTTTCCATGTACCTGGGTAAAGAACTAACCCAGTCGTGCTCGGCCCTTCTAAGGGCACCCGCCGTGTGCTTGGGTGGTTTGGGCTGTAAGATGTTCCCCACCAAAAGCTGTTTCTAGTAACGTGCTGGTCTGTGCGGCTACTGAAGTTGAGGCTTCGCTTTATCTCAGTAATATTTTGTAGAAACGGAACAAACCCGTTCCTCTCGTGGTCCGTCTGACACGGACATCTCTACAGAGCAGGAAGCCTTCTGTCCCTACTCCAGAACGATAGCTCAGGAGAGTTGCTCTTCAAATCACTGCTAAAGTTGAAATGGGAGGAAAATGTTAAAGACAAAGCCTTTCCCTCTCCTTTAAGATTTTTAGTTCGCGTTCTATTTAGATTCTCTCTGCACTTGAGCTACAGCTGTGCTCAGGGGTGGACCCTGCCGCAGGGCCAAGAAAGCAGCACCACCTTTCCAGTGAGAGCATGGATAACGTATTTGTGTCTCTCTGTACTGCCTGCCTGCTGGGGGGTTAGGGAGAGAAGGGTCGCTTTGAGAGTGCGGCAGAATGAAGCTGCAGCCGGTTCCTAACAAAGCACGCTGTCCCCTGCCCCTCTGCCCCGTGAGCAGACTATGCTGTGTCCAAGCCTGACATCTTGTCCCGGATCGAGAGGGATGAAGAGCTCTGCGTCCCAGACCGTCGGGAGCCCCCGCTGACACACATCGGAGATGGTCAGGAGCCCCCGCAGGCATGTACCAGAGAAGGTCAGGAGCCCCTGCGGACACCAGAAGAGGTGGACCAGATGGAAGAGGCTTTGGGAGAAGATGAAGTCCCCGTGGGAGCCGACACAGGTAAGTTAGGTGGGTGCCAGGAGGAGGAGGTGGCAGTTCCTGTCTCGGCTTTGTCAGGAGATCTCCCAGCAGTGTCTTTGTTAGAAATGAACTGCTCTGAGGGTCTGCTGACTGTATTGACTAAACCTCCACGGAGTACCTTGAATCCTTCTTCCAAGAGGAACGTTTATGCTTGGTCAGATGAATCCCGTGGAGAAAAACAGACAAAGCCTGTCAGGAGGGGCTGGGATGGAGTCTGGAGCGGTGGGACAGACCTCTTGTGATCCCTTCCAGTCCTTTTTCTGTGCAATTCGGCAATCCTTCTTCACCTGGTGGCATGCATGAGCCCTAGGGCTTCCAAAGGCACTCCTGCTTGCCATGGTGAGAGAGGAGAGGTGGTGGGAAGTGAGGAATCTGGGAACCTGCAGTGGGAGGAGGAGGCTGGAGCAGCTCTGCTGGTGCTGGGGGGAGCAGAAGCGGTCAGGATTGCCTTGGGGCGTGGCATGGGAGAGCTGGAAACGTCAGTCCTTAAGAGTGCGAAGGCTGGGCAAGAAAGGCAGGAGATGCTGGAAAGGGACAGGCAGACCCTGGCAGAGCCAAGAGAAGAAGAAACGTGCGGGCAGAGCTGTGGTCAGGAGCTCTTTCCGGCAGGACCGAGGGGGTGGGGGTTAAAGAAGCCCCAGGAGAGGCCGGGCGAGCGCTGGAGGGGGCAGAGGGCAGAGCAGGCTCTGTCCTTTGGGGAACGTTACCCAGAAACGATACGAGCCCCCAGGTGTGTGTTTGGGGGTTTGTTTGTCAAGTGCTCCCGGGGAGAGAGGAAAAAGATGTTGTGTAGACAGAGGCTCTCCCTCCCCGAGATGTTCTGTCACTTCGATTCTCAGACGTTCGCGTTCTGCTATTTAGATTCTCTCTGCACTTGAGCTACAGCTGTGCTCAGGGGTGGATCCTGCCGCAGGGCCAAGAAAGCAGCACCACCTTTCCAGTGAGAGCATGGATAACGTATTTGTGTCTCTCTGTACTGCCTGCCTGCTGGGGGGTTAGGGAGAGAGGGGTCGCTTTGAGAGTGCGGCAGAATGAAGCTGCAGCCGGTTCCTAACAAAGCACGCTGTCCCCTGCCCCTCTGCCCCGTGAGCAGACTATGCTGTGTCCAAGCCTGACGTCCTGTCCCGGATCGAGAGGGATGAAGAGCTCTGCGTCCCAGACCGTCGGGAGCCCCCGCTGACGCACATCGGAGACGGTCAGGAGCCCCCGCGGACACCAGAAGAGGTGGACCAGAAGGAAGAGGCTTTGGGAGAAGATGAAGTCCCCGTGGGAGCTGACCCAGGTGAGTTACCCGGGCGCCAGGAGGACTTGCTTCCCCGGGCCGTTCCTGTCCCAGCTCCCTCAGGAGGTCGTCCCCCAGCAGTGTCCGTGGGAGAGGGCATGGCATGTCACTGTGCTTAAGAGGAGCATCGCCAGGGAAAAGCAGAAGCCTTGGGGTGCGTTGTCAAGGTGCTGCCAGGGAAAACGGAAGGGGTTCGAGGGCCCGAACACAAGGCAGCACGGGAATGCTACCTGTAGAGTTGGTGGGGAGGGTTTAGGGGGGATGAGGTTGCCCTGCAGAGGTGACAGCATGCGGCACCTTGGTGTCTTTCTTCCCAGCCCTCCCTCTGCTTTTGGTCCTTGCGTGTGGCTTCACTCCAGTTCCTTCTAACACCTCACATGCTTTCCGTGGAATCACAGAATCTTTTCGGTTGGAAAAGACCTTTAAGATCATCAAGTCCAACCGTTAACCCAGCACTGCCAAGTCCACCACTAAACCATGTCCCTAAGCGCCACGTCTACACGTCTTTTAAATACCTCCAGGGATGGTGACTCCACCACTGCCCTGGGCAGCCTGGTCCAATGCTTGACAACCCTTTCGGGGAAGGAATTTTTCCCAATATCCCATGTAAACCTCCCCTGGCGCAATATGTCACGGCTTCTTCAGCCGCAGCTTTCTCTGGCTCTTGTGCACGCTCCCAGCACATCTCCGGTTAGCATCGCACCGAAGCAGGAAGATGTGAGCTCTCCGCGGGTGTTTAAAATTGCACTTCTCTGGAAACAGAACTCCCCATCCTGGTGATGAATGTCATGTCCCTGAGTGCGCAAAAAGAGGAGCTGCGCGGGGAAGATCGGCCCGGGACGGAGATGGAGGAGGACCCGGCTGAGTCCAGCACCAGTGAGTAACCCCGTGCAGGGGAGACACGGGGCCCTGCAGGCAGGAAGCAGCTCCCAGCTCGCTAACGTGCTTGGAATGGGGAGGGAGAAGAAAGTTTTGGACCTCTTCTTTTTTTATCACCGAGCAAGGGAGGGGGCTGGCGTTGGGCGTTTCAGCCCTGTCGCCTCTGCGGAAAGAACAACGGTCCAGATGGGGTTCCTTCTGTCAGAAACTGGGGGAGAGCTGGTAGCAGTAGCACGCTTCCTTCCTCCAGCTCCGCTGCGCTATGGTAGAGCTGGCCTTGAGCTCAGCTCGCCTAATGCTTCCCGTGGCACGGCCCTCTTCTCCGTGCCAGAAGCAGGGGGAGCGGGGGGTGTAGGAAGCGGGGGCGGCCGTCTGCAGACACCCTCTGTTCTGGTCCTGAAGCTTTGCCAAGCTAACGCGCAGAGCGCTTTCCTCTTCCAGGGACTTGGAGCCCGTTTCTGGCGCTGGTGCGCAGAGTTAAACGGCATGGGTTCTGGGCACGGCTTACACCGGCTGAATGGCCTGGCTGTGGGGGGGGGTGTGTGTGGAGAGTTCCCCACAACTCTCGGCGTTGCACGGCCCTCACGGGAGCCGGTTTGCCTGCAGCGTTTGGCGTTTGCTGGCAGCCTGAAGCTTGACAGAAGTGAAGAGCCTGAAATACTGCAGGCTGCCGCTCTTCAGTGACCTTTTTTTCCTGCTGCATCTTGTGGCCGTCGTTGGTGTCGGGGTTTTAGAGGTGGATCCCTTTGCGCCACCGGCCCCGATGGCACTGCAGCGGTCCACAGCCTGGTTCTTCCCGGGAGCAAGAGATCTGCCCCCTGAGACCACGCTGGGTTGCTCAGGGCGTGTGGGCAGGACGCCGTGGTGGCACCTGCACCTTTCCAACCTGCGTTCTCAGATTTGTTGGTAGCTCCTTTATTGCTAAAAGCCTGCTCAGTGCTTTGGGGCTTAACCACAACCTGGGTTCATCCTGGGAGCGCGAATGACCGATGCCTGCGTTGTTCCGTTTCAGAGGAAGGCTTTTTACTGGGAAATGAAATGGCCTGTGAAGGGGCTTCTCCTCCTGAAAACGTCAAGGTGAAGGAAGAGGAACCCAAGGCGTTGCAAGAGGTTTCTGCACCCTCTCCCGGCCCAGAGATCCAAAAGTGCCCCAAAAGTGAGCAGGCCAAGGCCAAGAGCAAGAAGAAACCGAGCAGGTGCGCGAGCAGCAGCCTGCTGATGGGCAACTGTCGGCGCGGCTACGTGCGTGAGTGGTCGCACCCCTGCACCGAGTGCGGGAAGCGTTTCCGTCTGAAAATCAACCTCATCATCCACCAGCGGAGCCACGCCAAAGAGGGGCCCTACGAATGCACGATGTGCGAGATCAGCTTCGCGGACAAACGCCACCTGGACCTTCACCAGAGCATCCACATAAAAGACAGGGCCTTTGGGGCCAAGGTCTGGGGGAACGTCCACCCGGAGCTGAGGATCCGGCCGAGGAGGAAGTTCTGCGGGGCTTTCTGCGGAGGTGCCCACAGCCTGGGCAACGGGATGTATGCTGGGGGGCCCTGGCTGGGCCAGGCCAAGGAGGAGCTGGACAGAGGGAGCCTGTCCAGCGCGTGTTTCTCCCGACAGCAGAGTCCTAAGTCTCGTAGGAAGTCCGTGCTGAAATGCAGTCTTTGCAAAAAGATCCTCTCTGGCACGTGTTCCCTTCAGCGGCACCTGCAGACCCACTCGCAGGACAGGCCGTATTGCTGCACCACCTGCAAGAAATGCTTCACCCGCAAAACCCACCTCTCGCGCCACGAGAAAATACACGACCGCCAGAAAGCCCTGGCTGCGCTCCAACAGCCCGCGACCGTCGTGCCACAGGGAGCCCCGGGGGCGCCCGCGGGCGCCCGCGTTCCTTGCTCACCAGCCCAGGCATCCGAGAGAAACGTGAGCCCTGCAGCCGCCGCAGCCAAAGCGGTTCCAGCAAACCTGGTCAGTCCTGCGGAACTCGGACCGCCGGAGAAGAACTGCCACATCCACGGCTGGGGCGGGAGAGCCGTCCAGCCTGTGGTTAGACTGGGAAATAGGGCGGCGGTTTCGGGGGTGACGGAGAAATGACACCAGGAGAGATCCGAACTGCTTGTGTCCCTGGAGGGAAACTGTGAGCGTTGATTTTGCACATGGTGGGGCACTGGGGTTGTGAACCGTCTGTCCGCTGGATTTTAGGAGCTTTCCTGAATTGTAGAAGGAATCAAAAGCTTGGATACCACCATAGAGAGCAAATTACAGAAGCCTCCGGTGATCCAAAATGCTTTACCGTTCCTCAGACTCTCGTGTCTGCTGGCCGATGCACGAAATTTTCCCAAGCTGACCTTCCTGGGAGATCACCAGGGACGTCTCCTGCAGCCCAGCGAGAGGACCTGCAAACAGCAGCTGAGGTCACCCATTACTTGATGCTGGAGCTCCCCCCTCGCATTTGGAAATACAATTACACGGCGAAGAGGACAGAGAGAAGGGAATCAAGCTGGCGAGCCAGGCGGGGTTCCCAGGGAGCTCTTCACCGACAAAGTTCCTTGACCAAGACGCCGGATGAAGAGAGCGTGGCATCTCTGAGACCCCATCGCGTCCTGGCCGCGCTTGTCCAATTACCCACCCTGCTGAGGAAATCCGCTGACCCCTCGGTCAGGTTGGGAACACCTGAGCGTTGCATCGGAAGATACGTCGAACAAACCAAACCGCGGTATTTTCTGCTTGCGAGGGTGCTGCGGGTGTTTCTGAGGTCCCCGCAGCACTCCTGCCTTCAACCAGGCCAGCCCGCGAGAGCCAGAAACACCCACGAGAGTCAATTCCCTCAGGATCAGCCTGCACAGATGGAGAGTCACTTTAGAAATACTTCACGGGTAAGACGACCCCTGCGCTGCAGCAGCAGTCCACGCGAGGACCCCTCCGTGGGGCTCGGGCCTGTCGGCTGCCGCGCGCCGACGCTGGCTCTTGCACGGGAGCAGCCCCCTCCGCTCGGCCCCGCTGCGGAAGGGAGCCCCCACTCTCCAAACTGCAGGTCGTCTCCTTTAGTCACGTGCAAAATCCCACCGTAACTAATCCTATGGAAGACTAGTTCTGCTAGCTACCTCAAACGTCGTGTGAAGTGAGACCTGCCCAGAGGCAGACGGGCAACTGGAGCCCGGTAAGCGATGAAAGCCAGGCCAGGTGCGGCTCCGGCGTCCCCAAGAATCACTCGAACTGCACGTGTCCACAGCCAGAGCCCGCACGTGACGCACGCAGCTGCTGGAAAGCACGAGTCATGTACGGAGAGAGGACATCGGTCCTGGTGGCGTCACCGCGCAGACCAAACGGAGCAGCTGTTACGACTCTTGAGTTTAGTTTTCTGGGTTTTGGGTTTTTTTCATTGAGTTGTTTGATGTAATTATCTGACGTCACTAAGTCTCTGTCCCTCTCTGGGCAGGGAGTTTGCTTATCGGATTTTTCATTCCTGGCCGCTCACGAGGTCTGATGGGCTGCAGGGGAGGCTGCTGCGGGCAGCGTGCTTTGGGCACCGAGGGAGCGCCCGTGCCGCCTCCTGGTGTAATCCCCAAGCGCCGAGCGGTGCTCGGCCACCTCCCTACCCCGCGGGAGGGACAGCAGCGTCAGAGCTGCTCCTTGGGGACACACACGAAGTCCCACTGCTCCTCTGGGCCGGTTCCTCACTCGATTCCTGTCCCCTGGGATTGCGGAGTGTGCCTGGACCCTAGCGTTAGTCGTGAGGGGGTGACGGTGGCAGACAGGTCGGCCCCCGTGTCCCCAAAGGGACGGTGCTGCCAGCTGCCAAGCCCTGTGGGATACAGGGATGGCTGATGCCTTACGGTCGTGCGGCGAGGGTGGGTCTGGCAGCGAGCCGTGCCCCGGCGCAGCACTCCGGCACGGGCTGTACTGACTGAGCTGGTTATCCCTGCCCGGGTAGAGATCCCGGTGACCCCCGGTTGATCCCAGTGACACAGGGGACGAGTCAGCTGGTGTGACGGTATTGGCGGTGGGCAATACCTCCAAGGCCAGCGGGGGGTCGCGTGGAGGGGCCGGCCTCTCCCTCGGGCTGATCCCCCCCCACCGGGGCATTTCCTCTAAAGCGGTTGTGACCGGGACCAGCGTTTCCTATGAAATCCCAGATCCCTTTCTATTAATAAAGTTCTTGTCTGTACACCTGCACGGTTCGCGGGGGGCTGAGCGGGCACCCTCGTGCGCTGCCGGTGAAGGAGTAACCTGGATCGGCCCAGGCAGAGCGAGGCAAAGGGCAGCTCCAGCCTGGGGGGGGGGGGCGAAAGGGGGAG
>NW_008794177.1:939248-939533 GCF_000699145.1 Aptenodytes forsteri | reverse complement strand
GGGGGCTGGGGGGGCAGCGGGGGCCGGGGGAGCCCCGAGAGCAGGGCTGTGCCTGGGGCAGCTGGACCACGAGGCCCCGCAGCCTCCGGGAGAGCCTGGGCCCGGCCCCTGCGCTCCACTCCGAGGAGCCCCCAAACCGCCTCTGCAGCCGCGCAGGGCCATGCAGGGGGACGCTCTCACCCTTTGCCGCCATCCCGGGCCTCGCTGGACACCCCCGGTACGTCCCAGTCCCTTGCACTGGGCCCAGCACCCTGGTGGGTGCCCCAGGGCCGGGCAGAGGGGCAG
>NW_008794177.1:938314-939111 GCF_000699145.1 Aptenodytes forsteri | reverse complement strand
CCCGCCACGACCTCAGCCCACGGCAGCGGCCATGCTGTGTGAGGGTGGGGCTGCAGGTAGGAGCGTCCCCAGGGTATTGTCACCCACCGCTGTCCCCAGTGTGTCCCCCAGGGATGTCGCCATCACCCTGGGTGCCCCCAAGGCAACCCCTGGGACCGTCACTCATGCACCCCGGGGATGTCATCGTCACCCCCTGACTGCGGACCCACCAGGCCAAAGCGAGGGGATGCGAGCGCTGCCTGAAGGTCGAGCCCTCCGCAGGTGGGAGGATGAGCGGCCAAGGGGACCGGGGAAGGGCAGGCGATGGAGCGGCCCTCACTGCCGCGGGCAGGGCTGCGGGCAGGGCTGCGGGCAGGAGGGAGGTATCACTCCGTCCTGCCAACGCGCTCTCAGCACTGGCAGGGAGTCCCGTGGGGCCCAGAACCCGCAGAGTGGGGCTGTGATTGGCAGCTCCGCACTCCTGTGGGGCAGCTCCGCATGCCCATCAGGCAGCTCTGCATTGCCGTGGGGCAGCTCCGCATTCCTCCCCTCGTGGCCAAGGCGGCAGCTGCCCCGTCCTTCTCCCCAGGCCTGGCATGCAGTCCAGGGCCCTGTCTCACTCAGGGTCCTGGTTTCCATTAATTGCGAGGACCCCCCCCCCCCCCCGCCCAGCCAGAGCAAAGGGCCTTGCGCCGTTGCAAGCGATGGGCAGCAGCAGGGACGTGGGGTGGCTGCCCGTGGCGTGCTGAGCGGGAGCTGCATGCCTGACTGCACCCATGGGAGAGGCGTACGTTATAATTCATGGGCCCGAGTAAGCA
>NW_008794177.1:933032-938300 GCF_000699145.1 Aptenodytes forsteri | reverse complement strand
GGGGACCCACAGCTCCCTGCGCCGGGTGGAGGCACCGCAGTGCCAGCCCCCTGAGCCTGCCCCTCGCCGACACCCCAGAGCACACCAGGAGACCACGTCAGCCCAAGTCTTTTATCCGAGTCTCTTCCCGGCTCCTCCCGTGAGCCCGGCTGCTGCCCAGCCACAGCAGCCCCCTCCTCGGGCCACCGAACGCCCCCACGCCACCTCCACGCTGGTGGTGTTTAAATAACCCTGAGTTCAACCGCTCCACTCCCCGCTCCGCCGCACCCGACACAGCTGCTCCTCAGCCGAATCCCCCTTCCACGGGGCAGCGGCACAAACTGGCTTGGCCCTGGCTGCCGAACCTCCTCCGCTGCCTCTTGGGCCAGTCTCTTCACCCCCCAGCACGTTTCCCTGCCCGCGCAGCACATCAGCCTGCCTCCGTCCTCCTCCTCCTGGAGACCCAGGTGGTGCAGAGCCCCACGGCGTTGCGGAGAGCCCCGCGGCGTTGCGGAGAGCCCCGCGGCAGTGCAATGAGCCCCGCGGCGGTGTAACACCAGCTGCCTGGTGTGTCCCGTCGTTGCAGGCTGCTGCACCTCTGCGGAGCAGCCTGGAGAAACGCTGCCCCTTCCCTTCTCCAGCCCTCACGCTACGGATTATCCTGGGTCAAAGCTTTGCAGGGTCTGGTCTCCTGGTCATGGTTCGGCAAGCTGATGGCAGGAGAACTGGCAACGGCGTGGACCTTCTGGTGGTGGTTCAGAGACTGCCGGTGCCGGAAACTCTTGCTGCAACCGTTGCACTGGAAGGGCCGCTGCTGGGTGTGCCGGCGCTGGTGCTCCTCCAGCGACGCTTTCTGGGGGAAGCTCTCCGCGCACTCGATGCAGCGGTAGACCGGCGGCGCTGGCCCGCGCGGGCCGGCCTGCCCACCCGCCCCGCAGCTGCACCCCGTGGATGCGCTGATGCTTCTGGAGGTGGTGCTTCTGGATGAAGCCCTTGCCGCAGGCGGGGCAGCGGTAGGGACGCTCCCCGGTGTGGATGCGGTAGTGCTTGTTGAGGTTGGACTTCTCGTTGAAGCTCTTCCCGCAGGCAGGACACTGGAAGGGACGCTCGCCCGTGTGCAGGCGCTGGTGCCGCAGCAGCGCGGCATGGTGGGCCAGGCTCTTCCCGCAGGCCGTGCAGATGAAGGAGCCGTTGCTCTTCCTCGCCTGGCTCTGCTGCCGCGCCAGGAGGTTGCGCTTCAGCCGGACGCTCTTCCAGCCCAGCGGGAGCGCGCGGGGCTCTTCCCCCGCGGTGCAGGGACGATGCTCCTCTGAGCTGGGCTGCGACGAGGCCGTCTCTGCGGTGGTGTCTTCTCCCAGAGGCATTCCCTGGGGCAGGGCGAACGGCTGGTCAGTCCCCATGCCGAGCACATGCTCTGTTGGGAAGGGCAAGCCCGGGGCAGGGTGAGCTTCCACCGGCACCACCACGGGCTTAAATTCGGGCTGGGCGGTCCCGTGTTTGCAGAACTCCCCTAGGCCCTCTCCTGCTGCCTTCTGCTCGTCCAAGCCAACGTGGCTCTCCCAGGGCACCGGCTGCTCCTGGCTCAGGGGAACCTCCTCTTCCAGTCTCACTGAGGGTGCCTGCGGCAGAGCCAGGATTTCAGATGCTTCCTCCTGGGGCTGCTGCTCTTCTGTCTTGATCACGATCTTCTCACCTGCTGAGAGACAGCAATTCATTCCTGGCAAGGAAAGCCCTCCCGTGGCCGCAGCCCCGGTGCAGGAGCGGGAGCCGAGCTTCCCCTGCAGCACGTTGGTGAGATGAACCAGAAATTGCGCTGTTATGAAGGGAGCAGGAAGGTTTTACCGAGAGCAAAGCAGGAGAAGGACAGATGAGGTGGAGGGGCGTTGGCACCTGTTGGGGGTTATCTGGTTATCTCGTTGGACCTCGGGGACATTTGATGGGCTGACAATGCAATAGTCGTAAAGAAGCCCAAAACAGAGGAAACGTGAAGGCAAAGTTGAGGCTGCAGAGTCCTCTGTCCTGGAAGGAACTTTGTCGGGAATGGCAGAGTATAGGTGGGTGAATCTGGGGTAAAGGATGAAAGCAAAACCTTCCAGGAGCAGGAGGGAGCGTCTGTCTGCAGGCGTACAGGCGCAGAGCCACCCTCATGCTAAGCCTTGCCCCAGGTCTCCCTATTTACTGCTCTTTTTGGCAAGGGGGCTCTTCTGGGCTTAAAGATTGGGTCTTAAAAGTTTTAAGGGGGGCCCCAATCACATGGCTTAAGTTCCCGACAGCTTCTGACCCCGTGCAAGACTGGAACCGCTCCCTGCAGGGACGTCATCGGCTCCGCTGGCCCCGTCTCTAGCGGGAGCGGCAGGGGCACTGCTGCGGGCAGGCTCCAGCCCCCCTCGCTTTGTGGGCAGGCAGCGGCGGCGTGCGGGCAGCAGCAGAGCAGCGCACCCGGCATAGACCCTGCCCAGCCCAGACGTGCCGTTAGTGCTCGTCCTCAGCCTTCGCTGCCGAGCGACCGCTGCGACTCACCGCCGCCGAGGTGCCCCGACACCGCTCTCTTCTCCGGCAGCCCATGGGTCCTCGTACCCGAATCCTCCCCGTCCTCGGCCGGCGGCAGCAGAGCAAGTTTGGAGCTGGCGTCCCCGGGCCCTGGGAAGGAGGAAGCAGCGGTACGAACTGCTGATGCTGGGGACCAGCACCAGCTCCCCTTGATAAAGGGCTGCTCTCGCACAGCGGGAGCTGTGGGGCACCCGCAGGGGTCCCGGGCTCCCAGAGCTGCGGCTCAGGTTTCCCAGGACCATCAGAGCAAGCAGGCTGGTGTCAGCCAAACCAGGCAAATGATTTTAGTTACCCCAGGAAGAAGTGACTGTCGGGCGCTCATCATCCTTTAAAATTTCAACCAAAAACAATTAGTGCTAAAATTTATGGCTGTCTGTAGCGAATCCCTACAGGGTGGTATATGTACAGCTCGTGTCCTGGCAAAAAATGGTGCAGAAACACAGGTTTCTGCAGGACACAGCATGGGCACGTCACCTGAAATCCCCACCACGTACTGTCCTGACCGCGCGGGGAGGGCTCTCCTCTGCTCCCGCAGACGCTGTGCTGAGTCCCGGGACTCCAGCGGACGCCCACTCCTCCTGCAGTGCTCCTGCTCGCGGGGGCAAAGCCTCACAGGGCAAGTCAGGGCTGACAGAGGGCCAAATCCTGGCAGTGTCTGAGTGCCCCCACTGACAGCACTTCTGTGTTGGCAGGACGAGGTGTTCTTCGGATGCACAGGGTGAGCATGAAGCACAGTTGTCACCCATAACCAAGGGGCACCAAACCTTAAACGTGTAAAGGCATCACCTTTCACCACCTGTTCTCCCCCAGACGCCCAGACAACACAGCAGCCTACAAGCAGTCGTAAGCTGGATTCAGCCCAGGGGATGAGAATGTGTCTGACACGGGAGCAGAGACCGATCCTCACCAAGAGAGACCACAGCCTCGTAATTCCCCTTCATGGCGATCCTGTAGAGCTCCTTCTGCCGGCTGTCTGAGCTCCCCCACTCCTGCTCCGGCAAACTGGCCGCATCGTCCTCGCACGCCGCTGGCACCTGAAACCGCAGCAGGAACTGCCTTGGCGCTTCCCCACCTCGTCCATCCCCCCAAGCCCCACCGCTTCCCCAGGAAAGCAGACTGCGTTGTGGTGCAGTGCGGGTCCACAGCTCCTACAGGAAGGAGCCGTGTCATGGCCTGAACCCAGGGAACAATTTCAAAATGGCAGGGCGAGGTTCACTTGTTTGCCCCGCCACACGCACAGCCGGGACAGGTTCACAAGCACCTCTCGTTCCCTTGATCCACACCGGCAGCCTGAAGCAGCCAGGTGAGCAGTAACCCCCTCACGCGGGAGCAGGACAGGTGGGAAGGCACTGTCCCACCGGTGAGGCCACCAGTACGACCCAACAAAGCTGAAAATGCTTGGGGGGGGTTGTGTTCTGCTCCTCCTTTTTGCTGGGGACAGGGAAGAGCGGGAAGTCTCTGACTGCTGCCTTGGTGTGCCGGCTCTCGAGGTAGAGCACCGGAGGGGCCGCGTCCGTGCTCCTCTGCGCAGCTCCCCACGAGAGCCGATGCCGCAGCTCACCAGCCACACGGTCGCCTGGGGCACATCTCCATTACCTTGGGCACGTCCCCGTTAGCTGGGGCTCATCCCTGTTACCTGGGGCTTGTCCCTGTTACCCTGGGCACATCCCCATTAGTTGAGGCACGTCCCCGTTAGCTGGGGTTCGTCTGCATTACCTTGGGGACATCCCTCTTGGCTGGGGCTCATCTCCGTTCGTCACCGTGGGCACGTCCCCACTACCTCGGGCACATCCCCCGTTACCTTGGGCACATTCCCATTACCTGGGGCTTGTCCCTGTTCGTTACCTTGGGCATGTCCCCGTTACCTGGGGCTCATCCCCGTTACCTTGGGCATGTCCCCATTAACCAGGGCTCGTGCCCATTACCTCGCGCTTGTCCCCATTACCTCGGGCTCGTCCCCGTTACCTTGGGCACATCTCTGTTAGATGGGGCTCGTCCCCGTTACCTCGGGCTCATCCTCATTACTTGGGCACATTCCCGTTAGCCGGGGCTCGTCCCCGTTCCCTCGGGCACATCTCTGTTAGCTGGGGCTCGTCCCCATTACCTCGGGCTCATCCTCATTACCTTGGGCACATTCCCGTTAGCCGGGGCTTGTCCCCGTTCATCACCTTGGGCTCGTCCCCGTTCCCTCGGGCACATCTCTGTTAGCTGGGGCTCGTCCCCGTTACCTCGGGCTCATCCTCGTTACCTTGGGCACATTCCCGTTAGCAGGGGCTTGTCCCCGTTTGTCACCGTGGGCACGTCCCCATTAGCTGGGGCTCGTCCCCGTTACCCGGGGCTCGTCCCCGTTACCTTGGGCACATTCCCTTGGGTACATTCCCATTAGCAGGGGCTTGTCCCCGTTTGTCACCGTGGGCACGTCCCCATTAGCTGGGGCTCGTCCCCGTTACCCGGGGCTCGTCCCCATTACCTTGGGCTCGTCCCCGCCGGGGCCCGGGCCGGGCCTGGGGGCCCAGCAGCTGCGGTGCTGGAGCTGGCGCTCGACGTGCTCCAGCCGCCGCGTGTTCTCCTGCACCAGGGCGGCCAGGGCGGCCCACTTGCGCTCCAGCCGGCTGCCGAAGTCCAGCACCGCCTTCTCCAGCCCCGTCACCTTCTTCTCGGCCGTCTCCGCTCTCCCCTCCAGGCTCAGCAGCCTCAGGGCCTGCGACTCCACCTTCCTCTCCACCGCCTGCACCGCCG
>NW_008794177.1:927330-931820 GCF_000699145.1 Aptenodytes forsteri | reverse complement strand
CCACCCCCCCTTCCGCTACACTTCCCGCTTCCAGCGTCCCTCTCTGCGCTTAAACGGGTGCCACCGGCATTGGCAGCTGGTCCCTGCAGGGGTACGGCCTCTTCTGCCGCACGTGGATCCTCTGGTGCACGATCAGGTGGTAGCGCCGCTTGAAAGCCTTCTGGCACACGCCGCACTGGTAGGGCCGCTCGCCCGTGTGGGTCCGGTGGTGGCGGACAAAGTCGGAGGCCCAAGTGAAGGTCCTGTTGCAGCAGGGACAGAGGATGAGGTGGCGGTTAGTGTGTTGTCGCTGGTGCAGGACCAGAAAGCTCTGGCTGGAGAAGTTCTCCATGCACTCGCTACACGTATACATCATTTTCCCAGGTGACAGCGGGTACCTGTTGGGGCTGGGCTTCCCCCACACCGTGCCGCAGTCCCTGCTCAGGGCTCGGGGCTGGGAGGCAGGGCACGGGGCCTGGCCGGAGCACTCCTCCGCCTCCAAGGGCTGGCAGAACCCTTTGGCTGCCCGGGCTTGCAGGTGATGCCGGATTTTCCTCTTGGACATGAAGCTCCGGTCGCAGTGCACGCAGATGTAAGGCACCCAGTTGCTGTGGCTCCGCTGGTGGATGACGAGGTTGATCTTCAGCAGAAAGTTTTTCCTGCACACGGGGCAGGAGTAGAATTTCTCCCGGGTGGAGTTTCGCTGGCAGGCAGCAGTCCGGCCCATGCAGGAGCCCTCCACGGGCTCTCCCAGGGAGGCGACCGCGCAGCCGGGATCTGCCTGTGCCGTTGCTCTGCAGACATCTGGTATCGCCTCCTTACCCGGCTCTTCGGGAACGTCTGCCGCCGGACCCTGGCCACCATTCCCCGAATCTTTCACGTCCTCCTCTTCCAGACCCTTCGGGGGCGTTTCAGGCACTGCCGGCTTCTCCACAGCGACCTCCTCCTGCAGTACCTCCATTGGGATCCCCACCTCGGCATCTGCTGGAAGTTTTTCAGAACCCAAATATCACTCTTCCACGCGGTTTTGAAGACAAGGCCGTAAACGGCAAGAGGCTTTCCTCCCGCCCCCGCCCCTCGCCTCCCCCACTCTCCCCAGCCAGCACAAATCTCAGCCCCATTCTCCTCTTCTAGCTCAGTGTCTTCACACCTGGACTGCTACAGCTCGTCCCTGCAGACACCCCAAGGGCGGTCTGAGGTGACAAATGTCACTTAGGCGGGATGGGGGGAGTCTAACAGAAACACTGGGGCTGGAGCTCTCTCCCCTGTCCCGGTGCTCTCCCACGATCCCGGTGCTCCCCTATCGCGGTGCTCTCTCCCCTGTCCCGGTGTTCTCCCCCCATCCCGGTGCTCCCCCCATCCCGGTGCTCCCCCCATCCTGGTGCTCTCCCACCATCCCGGTGCTCTCTTCCCTGTCCCCGCCGGACCCTGGCCACCATTCCCCGAATCTTTCACGTCCTCCTCTTCCAGACCCTTCGGGGGCGTTTCAGGCACTGCCGGCTTCTCCACAGCGACCTCCTCCTGCAGTACCTCCATTGGGATCCCCACCTCGGCATCTGCTGGAAGTTTTTCAGAACCCAAATATCACTCTTCCACGCGGTTTTGAAGACAAGGCCGTAAACGGCAAGAGGCTTTCCTCCCGCCCCCGCCCCTCGCCTCCCCCACTCTCCCCAGCCAGCACAAATCTCAGCCCCATTCTCCTCTTCTAGCTCAGTGTCTTCACACCTGGACTGCTACAGCTCGTCCCTGCAGACACCCCAAGGGCGGTCTGCGGTGACAAATGTCACTTAGGCGGGATGGGGGGAGTCTAACAGAAACACTGGGGCTCATCCTTCGAAGCAAATCGACTGGGTGGGCTGGCTCACGCCATGCCACGCCTTGTCCTTTACGGTGTCAAGGCTGGCAGCAGGATTTACTGCCAGAACCCTTTCGTGGCCTGTCCGAATCGCGTAAAACCCTGTCCTGAAAGCCCCAGGCCCAGAGAGAGCCCCGTGCAAACCTCCTGCTGCTCTCTGAGCACGCTGGCGCTCCTCGAGGCTGCCAGCCCCGCCAGGGAGGGTTGAAGGGCTCTGTCCCAGTACCTGCTGCGGGCGGGGGCGACGGAGACCAGTTCAGATCCACCGCTTCGCAACAGCACGTGGAGAGAGGAGCGGAAGGGGACGGGGTTGGCTGGCTAAGATCTGCTGGGACAGCGGTGGCTTCATGAGGGACACGCGCTGCGAAGGCAAGAGGAGCGGTGATGATGCTGGGTGAGATACAGCCGGGCAGGGGCCCAGGATCCCTCGCATCAGCTGGGTGTGCCAGCCACTCACGCGCCCTGCAGTTCACTGTGACCGCCAGGCTCCCGCTTTCCTCCGGGTCCCTACAGTTCCCCTCGCAAGGCTCCTTTGTCTTCATCTCCAGCAGACCATCATCGCTCGTGCAGCTCGGGTGGTCCGGCTCTGGGGAGGAGAAGGGCACTCGGCTTTACCGGCAGCCAGCCGGGAGCTCAGAGGCGCAAGCACAGCGGCGGGCGTCCCCCGCTCCCGGGCCCACAGGGCATCAGGATCTCTGCAGCACAGAGCAGCTGCTGGGTCAGGGGAAGGTTTCCAGGCTATCGACGTGTCCCAGCACGTTCCCTTGTGTCCTCTCCCAGCACAGACTGTCCACAGCCATCACGGGAGACACCTCAGTCCCTGCGGCTGAGGGCAGGGACCGCAATCATCCCGGTAAGCAGCCAGGAGCCAGGATTCTGGCACGGAAGAAACCCAGTGTCACGCACCTACGGCTAGCTCTGGCGATACGTCTGCTCCCTCCAGGTCTGACTCGGCCGGCGTGCACAGCTCTTCTCCTTTTTCGATCCGAGATAAGAGCTCCGGCTTGGATAGGGCACAGTCTGTTTCAAGAGCAAGACAGACATCAGAGGCAAGAGGCGACAGCGTCTTTGCGGGTGCACCCACAGCCTGTCAACGCAGTCAGTCCCAGCCCAGAAAAACTTCATCTCCAACCGGGCCAGCGTCAGTGCCGGCACACGGGGAGTTACGGACACAGACCGGGGCCAGCAGGCAGCACTTCTAGGGCGGAATCTGAAAAGCAGCACCCTCTGGCACGTCTGACAACCTCCCCTCCCGGCAACAACTGCAAGAAAATCCATCCCTGCTCCACGTGGGGGAAACCCCTGCTACAGAAACCCCCCAGAAATTCACCTTGCAGACAGGAAAACACCCTGAAGCACAGGAAGAGAATTGTAAGGCTCTTGATTGAATGTCAGCGCGGGTACACCTCCCCGCAGCTCCGTAGCCTGGCCTCACTACCTGTATCTGCTCCAAACCACCACACATCGGTACTGCTGCTCCCCACCAGCCAGGAGCTCAGCCAGGCCGAGCGCGCAGTGCCGGGTGAGGATGGACGGCCGACTCGCCCCACTGCGACAAGAGGCACTGCCACGAGCTCCCTGCCCTGCTTTGGGATTACGCTCGCCCCTCACCTCCTTCCTCAGCACTTTTGCTCTGGCTCCTCAGGCAGCACTTGCAGGGGAGTCCCACGGCAAGAGGGGGCGGCCCTGGCTGGGACGTCCAGGCCCCTGCTCCATCATCTGAGCACTGGAAAGATTTAATTACAAGCACGAGGCCCTGGCTGGGCTAAGCGGGGTGTCATAGAATCATGGAATCATTTAGGATGGAAAAGACCTTTAAGATCATCGAGTCCAACCAGACTTTTTGGAAAGCTCATTTCCAGCTGCGAGGGCCACACATTTGAAAATCCAGCCAGAATCACCCCAAACTCTGCCCCATGAGATCTTCTCCCCTGCCTTGCTCTCCCGCTGCGACGAGGGAGTGCGACCAGCCTCCGTCCCCACGCCAGGACAAACGGACGGCACATCCGCCACGCTGACGGGAAACAACACGAGGATCTAGACAGACGTCGAAGAGGGAATTTCTGTGACGACAACCCAGGGAGCTCAGTGTACCTGTTCTCCACGAGGAGAAGACACCGAGCACTTACTACCCCCTCCTGCGTGTACCTGCTCAACCTCCGACCACTGCCAGAGGGGACAGGGAATTGAGAGGATCATTTGAGGGCTGGAGATCCCAGTGAAACGCAACGAGGCAGAAAAGTAACCCCGAGAGAGCTCCCCGGGCAGCGACGGCGGCTGCCAAACCAGCGCAAAGAGAGCCTACACAGGGACACCAGCGTCTCGTAGTTGCCCTCCATCACGGTCCTGTACAGCTCCTTCTGCCCATCGTCCAGGCTTGCCCACTCCTGCCTGCTGAAGTGCACCGCGACGTCCTCGAAAGTCACCGGCACCTGGGAGCACAGGGGCTGGGCTGCAGGGGGGGGCAGCTCCCCCCCAAACAGCTCCCAGCCCCTCAGACATCACCCCCAGCCCTTCAACTGCCCAAAAAGCAGCTCCCCAGAAGCCCCCATAAGGAGTTCCGCATGCTCACCCCCAGCCCCCACAAAGTCCCCCCCAGCCAGCTCCCAGCCCCCCAGCAGCCCCATAAGCAGGCCACTGCATTCACCCACAGTCT
>NW_008794177.1:914845-925827 GCF_000699145.1 Aptenodytes forsteri | reverse complement strand
CCGGACGCCGGACGGTGACCACCGAGACTTCGACTGCGAGAAAACGGTGGCGGAATTCGGGAACCAGCTGGAGAGCAAGGAACTTCTGGATCCTGCGGCTGCCCCCCGGGGGCGAGCTCCCCAAGGTAACGGAAGGCCCGCGAAGGGCTCGGGGCGGCGGGTGGCCGGGGCCCCAGCGCGCCTCGCCTGCGCCCGGCAGCCCGAAACGTTCAGAGAACCCCGCGGGAACCGGCGGACGCTTGCGATCGCTTTCGTCGCCTGCCGTACGTAAGCAGCCGGCGGGGAGCCCTGGCTCGGGTACGTGTTTGGGTTCAGCTGCATCCCGCCGCAAAAGGACAGATTGTGGCATTTTACGGTAAACGGCAGGTTCTTCCCCACGCCGGGGGGGTCCACAAACCGCCTGCGTGAGGGGATCGGGCTCTGCGCAGGGGGAGGTGTGAATGCTGTGGAATTCGCAGTTCGTTCTCTGAGAATTGGCCCAAATGACCGAAGTTCTTTAAAGTGAAGAGTTGAGTCCTTACTCTTTGTGCCACGAGAATGCCCCAAGGCAGGGTTTTTTTTTCCTCCTTTCGGTACTTGATGCACAGCAGCAGTAATACATAGAAAGGGGGATCTTTCCTAAGGATGTTTCGTCGGCTCCGGGTTCCAGACCCGGTGCCGAGTGTGTCACGTTTGCGATTTCAGGCCCCGGCGGCGTTCGAGAGCAACGCCGCTTACTTTTCTGCGCAAGAGTGGGAGAATCTGGAGGAATGGCAGAGGGAGCTGTACAAAAACGTGCTGAGAGGGAATAACGAATCTCTGATCTCTCTGGGTAAGTATCACTTTCTCAGTCAGTTACCGGCGCCTCCGGACTGGCTCTGTTTTGGGGATTTTTTCCCACACCTGGGAAGCAGATTTGTAGAAACATGGAGAAGTCGGTGCCTGTTGCTGAGGGCAGCACGGCGCGTCCAGTCCCTCCGTCTCCAGCACTCGCTGGCTTTTGGGCGCTGGCTGCGGTCACCTCCGTGTCACGGCCCGCTCCCTGCGGCGCCCGGCGCCAGCGCAGCCCGCAGGCCCCTGCCCTCCCGGGTCCGGGTTTTTCCCCGCTGGGGTGGGGTTGGCCGCCAGAGGCCGCCGTCTCCCGGTGGGCCGTGCGGAGGGCTCTCCCCACTGCCAAGCGGCGTGTTGTGGCCGATGGAGCCGGTTCAGGGAGCGCAGCTGAGTGAGTTCTTCCCCGTGGACTCCGCTCGCCCCATCCAGGCTCCTTCCCTCACCTGGCGCAAACGGCAATGGGGGCAGTTTGATGCGGCACAGAAACCTTAGTATCTCCGTTCCTCAACAGATGACGCAATCTCCAAACCTGACCTCCTGTCCCGGCTTCAGAGAGGAGAAGCGCCCTGCAACGGGGACGGGGCGGCTTCGAGAGAGATTCCAGCAGAACCAAGTGCAGGCAAGAGATGAATTACAACTTTATTCTCAGGCGTAACGTTTGCGTGGTGTTGTCACCAGGCAGAGGACGTCGCAAGGTGATAGTCCTGACTTGTTACGGAGGGAACTTCTCAGATCTCGGGAGGAGCGGGTTCAGAGGGAGTAACGGAGCGTTAGAAAAAAACGTAACGGGTTTGATCTTTCCCGTTAGCAGAGTCTCTGCTGTTCAGACTTGATGTGAACAGCCAGGACAGCAGAGAAGGAGCGCAGTGCCCGACGGGACAGGAAAGCCTGGAGGGAAGAACAGTGCTGGCTGAACCCAGACCCGGTGAGCGTTGTTCTGAAAGGGTGTGCTTGGACACACGGGCAGGGAGGACACACTCCTGAAACGGCAGGTAAAGGGGAAACCGCTTCTCTGCAGGGCGGAGTAAAGCTCCCAGAAGTAGGAACGGGAGATGCTGGAGAGAGGCTGTGTATGAAAGCAGGGTAGCTGGCAGCAAACCTCCTGGGCAAAGGAGGAGCCGAGCGGTGCTGTGATAACCAGTAAAGAAGTTTCCTCTTTACATCGACAGACTACGGCATTCCAGAGCCGAGCTTTGCAGGCGTTGTGAAGCAAGAGGAAGAGCTGTGTGCGGAGGAGCGGGGAGCCACGGACGATGCGGAGTTTACCGAGCTCAGTGTGGGTGAGTTCCGAGCGATCCCGCAGCGCGCTGTGCAGCTGGAGATGCGGGGAGTCCCCGACGTTCCCGCTGTGGGACAGCGTATGCCGAGACGCGGGGACTGAGGAGGGGCAGGCGGGGCAGTGGGGAAAGAGCAAGAGCCGCGCTGAGGTTAGGAGAGCGGGCAGAAAGTGTACGGATCGTTTTACTAGTAGGAAGATGAAAGTGCCGGGTGGACAAGGCACTGCAAGCGAGGAGACGGGCATCCCTGAAATAAATCAAACAGAATACAAGGAAACATTAGGAATGAGATCAAGAACAATTCTCAAGGTCTTCTCCAAAGATGATGTTATGCCAAAGTACCTGGGGAACTGAGCGAAGTTCTGCTTACTCAGTCTTGAAAGGAATGCAGTAGGCAGGGACGCGGTCCAGAGCAGCGCAGCGAGGTGGAGGGCTTCCGTATCAGGAGAGACTGAAGGCGCTCCTGATTCCTCAGCCTGAGGAAGGTGTGGCAGAGGGGGATACAACACGGGTCTGTGCCTGGGTGAGCGGTGCACAGCAGGAGCTGAAGGAATGAACCTTCGCTCTTTCCCACTGTCCGAGATCAGGGAGCACCCGGTGAAATGAGCAGGCGTTTGCTTTAACCCAAGCAGGGCAAAGCCCGTTATCGTACGTGTGCAAGCTGTAGAACCTACTGCCACAGGGCACAGCAAAGGCTGGAAGCAAAACGGGCTTAGAAGGGGTTTGGACAAATTCCCAGATGGAATGTGACCTCTGGCTCCCATCCTGCTGCAGGGAGGCCGTCCCCCGCGTTCGGCAAGGCTGTGGCTGATGCAGAGCTCGGCTCTTCCCTGCAGCCCCTGGGCTTCTTGGCACCCGGCCCAGAACGCTCCGCTCCTTCTTGTAGGTCCTGTCTCGCGTCCTCCAGAGCACGTCTGCTGCTCTTCTCCTGGAATTTCTCCCGCTTGACTGCATCCTCAGAAGAGGGAGCTGTGCTCCAGAGCAGTGCCTCGATGGCTACCTAGAGGCTAGGGAAGTCACCGGTGAGCTGGGATGGCTCTGTTGTTCCCAATAATAATGTGATATTCACTTGATTAATAGACCGTCGCCAGCTCACCAGTCGCTTCCTCACCCTCAGTCCTGGTCTCTGTTTATTCTCCTTGTGCCACCTCAGAGGTGTCAGTGGGGCTTGCTCAGTTTTTGATGGTATTTGCCCTGTTGTGACTAAATCTTAGATGCTTTTTCTCGTGCGCCTTGTGTCATGTTGTCACCTCTCCGCTGTCAGTCACCGCACAGCACTAGTGAACTGGGGAGTGACGCTCTCCAGACAGGAGGCTGATCCCTGCTTAGGTTTTGCCCTCACGCTGTTGACAGCTTTCAAAATGGTTGCGTGTTGGCAGTTTCCATCCTTGACCTTTGGTTGGTCTTCCACCGATGGGTCATACTCGCATCCAGGTCAACTAAAATTAAATGTTCAGGTAGGAATGAGAGTCAAGAGAAAGTCTGAGAGAGGTTTAGCGTGAATAGAAAACCCCAGGCACCTAGCTCGGAGATGAAAAGCAATGAACCCTCGGAGAAAATGTACTTGTACTGCCTCAGTGAGGACTACAGAGGAGGCTTCCTCATTACACGTTTCCTGAGCAGTAGCAGGCATGTCTCGAGTCAAAACCAGCCAGCGTTCGCGTGTCCCCTTTCAAGAAGGGGGCTACACAGGTGGGTCACCGCGTCCCGGGAGTAGAGGGAAGGTGGATCTCGGGGAATGAGCTGGTGCTCTCTGAAGAGTGAGAAATACCGAGTCATTGGTGTGGGGAGGGAGGCAGGCGTGCTGACGGGGGAAGCAAAGGGCTGCCCCAGGTCCGTAAGATCTTGGCGCTTAGGAGAAGGAAGATGGCTGGAGATTATTTTGGAAACTGCTGAACTCTGCTGTCTTGGAAGGCAGCACTTCCCTCTGCCGCCTCCCTCAGGGCTTCTCACACTCACTGCTCAGCCAGCTGAAAGGGAAGCATCCCTGTGCTTTTTGCTTGTTTTCTCTCTTTCGGTCTTTCAGCTGGTTGTTGGTCTGTGAGCACAGCTGCCTTTCACGCTCCCTGTGTAAGACGGGCCTGTTTGATTCACGGGTGGAGGGGGAAGGAGTGGGGGGGCGGCTCAGAAGGGCGTTCTGTCTCACGCCAGTGAATGTCCCCTTTGTTGTTCTTGTCAGTTCCAGCAGATGAGGTGATAACGTTCAAAATAGAGCAGCTGGACTCAGAGGAGTGCCCCCAAAGCTCAGAGCCCCCCACGACTTTATCCAGGGAGTCGGAGGAACTGGTTTTCCAGGCTCCCAGCGAGGCGCTGCCCTTTGATAGTCAGTACAGCTCTCCTGTGCAGCAGGGAAACCAGAGCATGAGCAGGGTGGTGCCATCTACTCCGGGGGAAGAGGGTCTCGGCGAAAGTAGCGCTGTCACATTCTATGGGCAAAACTGTCCCAACAAGAGACCTCACTCGTGTAGTGTGTGTGGGAAGGGCTTCTGTCTGAAGAAGATGCTGACGACTCACCAGGAGAGCCACGGCACACAGTGCAGCAGTGAGCACGCTGGAGACGAGGAGGGCTTCCTCCATCAGCAGCACCGGCGGACCCACGTGGAAGAGAGGACCCATGTGGAAGAGAGGACCCGCATGGCCCTGGAGAAGTTCAAGCAGAACCAGAACGCAAAAGCTCACGCCAGCGTCCCGGCCACGGACAAGGTGTACGGCAATCCCAGGTGCATGAAAAGCATCAACACCAACAGCAGCTGCAAGCCAAGTCAGAGGGGCCACCCGCGGGGGAGGCCTTACAAGTGCGACAAGTGTCAGGAGTGCTTCTCCCAAAAGAAAACCCTCATCATCCACCAGCGTATGCACTCGGGCCGGAGCGGAGGGGTCCTTTGGTGCTCGTACTGTGGGAAGACCTTCAGCCACCCCTCCAATCTGATCCGCCATCAGAGGATCCACACTGGGGAGAGGCCATACCAATGCAACGAGTGCCCAAAGCGCTTCACCCAGAAGCAGCACCTCCTCCAGCACGAGAAGATCCACCTGCGCGAGAGGAACTGTGTGGTCACGCAGAGTGCGAGGAAGGCACCGCTACACAGCTGCTAGGCTGTGCAGGTTCACGCAGCCCTACAGCCCCTGGAGGAGGTAGGAGAGGAGAGTCTCTGCTACTCAGCGTTAAAGGCTCTCTGACAATTTATCCCAAAGACCCAAGCAAAGTAGAATTAGGATCCACCTTGGCACCACAGTCCTTTTCTTCGTGGTGGTGATGGTATACCACAGTACCTCATAGTCTGCCCAAAAATCTCTCCAGAATTAAAGTGTTTTGGGCCTCTCCAAGTTTGAGTCAGTTGTTTGAACTGGTTCCAGCGAGGTTGAGTTTTCTGAAGCTCCTCTTCGCCTGGAGTTTCCCTGGCTGCTCCCCTCGATAAAGTTCTGCTGTCCTCAATTTCACGGGTGAGTTTGAGTTGCACATTTGCAAAAGACTCCTGGCAACTAAACACGTGCACAGGGTGAGGCCTCGCTGACGGCTTGTGCGGATGCCCCCTTTGCCAAGGAGGGGCAGCCAGTCGGTTCCCAGCTCTCTCCATGCCTCGGCACAGGCCAAATGACGTTTTCACTGCTGCTTCTGCTCAGGAAGCTAGCTGGAAAAGATAGGTGCAGTTCCTTCTCTAGAGCTTGGAATCGGATTTAGTTTGCTGAAAATGATGATGGTAGGGCCACGTTCTGCTTGGAGTTCTTCTGATGTTCCACTGGAGACTCTGGGTGTGCACTGCAGTAACTGAGGGGAATTGTCCGTTGTCTGTCACCTCTGAGCACACCCGAAGGAGGTGGCATTGCCCAAACCCCTTCTCCTACCTCTACGAGACCCCCAGTGGAACTGAGTGGGGAAACCACCTGTAAGCCAGAGGTGGGGCACACCTGCACTCCCAGGCTGAAGTGAGCGTTGGGATAACTTTCTGCTGACTGCCTGTACATTAACACTTCTTTGTATTTCATTATTGCCTTCATCTCCCTCTCCTCCTGGTAGCCTGGGGTACGGATGTTTTTTTTGTTCTTGGGGATCAGCTTTCATCGTATCCCAAACCGTTAAGAAAAAAATTCCCAGCATCTGAAAAGCGTTTAGCAAATTGCCCAAATACGTAGTGCAACTTCAGGGCTGGCGTTGCTGCCTGACCTGTTTTAAACCTGCTACTCGTTTTCCTCATCACTAATTGGGCTTTAGAAACCCCTCTGTCGCTTCCTGGTCCCAAAGTGTCTGCCAAGGGGAGGGTGCAGGTGGCTGGCTCATCCCCCTCAGAGACAGGAGATGTTCCTCTGGCTCCAGCTGGCTGCTGTGGCAGATGTTTTAGTCTGGAAATTCCTTTGGGCAAGGCGTGAGGTCTCTCTCCAGGTCCTTGCTGTTGATTGTCGCCTGCCCTGCCAGCAGCGTAAGACAGGAGCGCTCCTGTGCCTGCTTCGGCCCAGCCGGCGAGGCCAGCTCAGAGCTCTGGGCTGTTTAAGCTAATCTGATTCTTGCCCGGTCCGGATCGGGGTGGGCCTGTGTGAACCCGCTCTGAACCCGCGCTGTGGGAGCTGGCACAGAGCCACGCGTGCCAAAGCGTCTTCAGCCACTGCAGGTGTTTGCCTGGTGACCAACTGTCTGCCGCCTTTTCTCGTCCTAGTGCTGCTGAGGTCTGATTTCAGGGCTCCTGACGTGTCCGAGTAGGTCTGTGTGTGGTGAGCCCCTCTCTGTGCCCACATCCATTTTTTTTTCCAAATAAGAAATCTGTGAGGACAGAGGGTGTCGTGTTTTGTCACTTCTCGGTGTTCAGTGGCCACTTGCTACCATCAAGCAGTGAACACGGACCGGTTTTTCTCCACTGTTCGACGTGCTGAAGGAGAGTCTCTTGGCAGTGAGCAGTAGGGGGCATTTGATACCCAGACAAGCAGTTTGGGTCTTGTCCAATTAGCAGGTAAATTAAATCAGTTCTCCAGTGGTTTCCTACTGAGTCCGGTTAAACTGCTTGTTTATGTTTTACACTTCTGTTACTTAGACTGTGAGCCGTCAGGGCAGGGAACTTGTTTCTATCTGTTTGTAAAATGCCAGTTAAATTTGCAGCAGTAGATACTTGATTTTTAATAACAATAAACTTGAGCAGATTAAAGCTGTGAAGTTCTAAATGCTTCTTTTTTTTTGGTCTTTTTTTTTTTTTTTAATCGTTTTACGTGCTGGTAAATGGCAGTTTGTGGTATCGTACCATACTGATAGAGAGACAAAAGTCTACCTTGAATTGGAAAAAGAATGGAGTGGGTTTCATTGGGGTTTTTTAACACTGCAGTGGAACCTGAGCAGGAGCAGTTTTCCGTGTGTGTATCTGAGATCCGAACAGGGCCTGAATGGTAAGAGCGTCTAAAAATAGGATGTAAATAAGCTCACTATACAATTCTCATCCTGCAGAGAGATCACATGGATCCTGCTGCCAGCAAAAAGTTTTTGGCAACCGCAGCGTTGCAGTCGTTACCAGTTTAGCACACTCAGTTGAGTCTAGGAAGAGCAGGATGTATTCTGGGATAAAGATGCAAAGATGCTGCCGCATAAAGCAGCGGAGGGGCACTTGTCACCCATTCCCCTGTGGCCAGAACATCCTGAATCTTAGGATCACTTCGGCGGCGCTCACTGGTTATTCTACAAACAACTTCAGGTGCCTTTTCTGGTCTGTTTCTGTGTCTTACAAAAGGACAAGAACAAGAAACGTCGAAGTCCTGCCACGTTGCCATCTCTCCTCCCAGTTGCACTGTTGCCGTGCATGTTCTAATGCTGACCTCCTACCACTTCATTATTATTAGACATTTTAGTTTTAAACATTAGTTAAAGAAAAAAATGAAGAAGCCGTCGGGTTCACATCTGAGAGACGTCTCTGCAGCCACAACTGTAAAAGAATCGGCATTCAGACAGCAAAAAGATGGGCGTTTTAGAAGTGTGAGCTGGGGAGGGTTACGCCATCTCAACAGCACTCCTTTTTTTGACTGGGAGACTTCATATGTCAACCACTGTCTGAACGTCAGAAGCACTTGATAAGCTGCATATTTCATCACTTCTTGATGCTGCCTTTGATAATACAGATGAAGCTGTATTTTGCACAGTGAATCATAGTTCCCTTTATTCTAGCCCAGCCCCCCTGTATTCAGAGACAAATATGTATATTTATAACAAATCTCAGAGCTATTTTGAGATTCGTGCTGCTTAAATTGCAAAAATCCAACCCTGAATCCAAGAAGAAATGTCAAGTGACATAGAAATGCGTTGCTTTTCCAAGACCCAAGAGAAAGAAGAAAAATCCTCCCCATGCACAGATAGAATGATGCTTACAGGAAAGAGCGGAAGCTACGGGGGAAGGCAAAAGAAGATGTAGTGATGGGGAGAGAGTGAGTATTTTGGGAGCACAAGGTCTCCTATACCCACCCTGAGATGCATCGTGGAATCTCCACACCTCCCATGAACAAGCGCTGAGCTTTTATCATCCTTGAGTAGCGCTTCTCAGCACGCAACTTTTTTCTGACCCTCCGTTACTTGGGCTGCTGTACCTTAGGCTGGAGTAGGACAGCAGCCTCCACTGCAAAGCCAGGTGTCTAGGCTGAGATATTCTTCACAAAAGAAGGCAAGGACATGCGCAGAAAAACAGAGAAAAAAGAACAACTGACCCCAGGTGCACCCAGGACAGCAACGTCTTACTGGATTCTCAAGTTCCGGCAAACGCAAACTGTTTTGCTGAAAAGCAGCTCAAGCTTTTGTTTGTTCATTTTGCAAGTACTTGCTGTTGTTAGAGCAACTCCATGTGTTTTATTGCTTTATGACTTCAGATTTTTCTTCTTCATAAAAGCCTCTCTGTGTCTTACCACGTAGAGGTAGGAATTCTTTGCATCCCATGGAACGCTGCATTTCGAAGAGGTACGCTGGCTCTCCCGCATCCAGCTCCTTACGTAACGATTAAATGCAAGATAAGAAGAATACATGTAAGTACAGAGAAGCCCTACCATCCTCTGGCAGCCTGGCTCTCCCCGCAGGTCTGTCCCTCACCAAGAGGACCAGAACCATGCGCGTGTCACAATAGGTGTCACCTAGCACCGTTGTCAGGTTCTTAAGCCTCTTTCTGTCCCTTCCTGGGATGGGCCTGGTCCTTTCCAAACACTGGAGGGGAAGTCTGCTCCAGCCACCCTCAGCGTGGCCCCGTGGTGCACACAACTGTTGTGCAGACCTGAGAGGCCCAGCGCAGCTCAGCTGAACATCCCCAGGAGGAGTACGAGCCCACCAGCCTCTCCTGACCCAGAAGTAGCTCCTCATCGCCGTGGGGTGGGACACCCAGGCAAGATTTAAAGGCAGGTAAGAGCAGTTCATTGTACAGCAGGTCAAACACCTGATGCCTGCTACCGGAGGAGGCTACAAAGAGCTGACAGAACTCAGCACCATCCTGAGACCTACCTGTAGCGAGCGTCTGCACATCAGCCATGTAAGTAATGTTAGCAAGTGAACTTTTAACTTTGCAGTTTTGATGACCTCTTATGGTAAATGTCCTGTTTTGCATAGCTGATGGCCAGACAGTTTAGCAAACTTACCAAATTAGGAGGATAAGGTGAGGTGGTGATTCCAAGTAGGTTGTCGGTCACACAGCGGCTGTCAGTCATAGAGGGAAGGCCTGGAGGTGTCACCCAACCTAACTGAAGGTGCCGCTGTGGGGATGCCTGCAGTGGAGATCCCGGATGCTTCTGGAAGACCTGAATTTGCTGAATTCCCCTGTGGTGGGTGTACCCTGTGCACAAGATCCAATAAAGGCTTCCAACCACTTCAGCTTTGTGCTCGTTTGTGCAACGTGCCTGAGATACGAGCTTCTCCTGATGCTTGTGCAGACCAGGAGAGCAGAGGGGCTGCTGCAACTGCAGATGGGGCCATTAGGAGGGCTACCTCCCCAGGGAGCTCCCCGTCAGCAAGTTGGCAGAGCAGGAGCGGGGCCGCGCAGGCGGCATCCTGCAAACCACAGCCCAGGGCCAGGCTGCACCACACGGCTGTCTCACCACCCCATCCCGGGGCCATGGTGGCACCTGGAGCCATGCTGAGCTGAACCACAGAGACCCTGCGCTGCACCCTGGCATGGCGGGCCAGGACAGGACTCGGGCTCAGAGGGCATCCTGCACCCACAGGGCTCTGAGGAGGTCCCGAATCCCCATGGCTCCGAGAGGAGCCCAAACCCTCACGACTCTGGGAGGACACAAAATCATCATGGCTCTGAAGGAATCCTGAGCCTCTGCGGGGAACTAATCCCTCACGGCTATGAAAGGATCCCCAACCCCTCACAGCTCTGAGGGGACCCTGGTCCCTCACAGATCTGAGGGGATCCTGAGCCCTCACAGCTATGAAGGGACCCTGGCCCCTCACAGCTCAGAGGGGGCCCTGGGCCCTCACGGCTCCGAGAGGATCCTGTGCCCCTACGGCTCTGCAGGCAACTGATCCCTCATGGCTCTGCAGGGATCCTGGTCCCTCATGGATCTGAGAGGATCCTGTGCCCTCACAGCTCTGCGGGGAACAGATTCCTCACGGCTCTGAGAGGATCCTGCGCTCTCACGGCTCTGAGGGGATCCTGAGCCCTCATGGCTCTGCGGGGGACCCTGATCCCTCACAGCTCTGAGAAGACCTGCACCCTCACGGCTCTGCGGGTCCCAATCCCTCATGGCTCTGAGGGGATCCTGCGCCTCCATGGCTCTGCAGGGAACTGATCCCTCATGGCTCTAAAGGGACCCCGAGCTTTCATGGCTCTGAGGGGATCGTGAGCTCCCATAGCTCTGAGGAGACGCTGGTCCCTCCTGGCTCAGAGGGGACCCCGGCCCCTCCCGGCCCTGAGAGGATCCCCGGTCTTTCACGGCTCTGCGCTG
>NW_008794177.1:906846-914375 GCF_000699145.1 Aptenodytes forsteri | reverse complement strand
CGCTGCGCGGCTGGCAGCGGGCCCTGCACCGCGCCGTCACGAGGAGCAACTACCGCATGCTGCTCTCCCTCGGTAAGGGCCTGGCGCCGCCCTCGACCTCGAGGCGGGCGTGTGGCGAGGGGTCGGAGCGGGAGGTGGCCAGGCGGCGGGTCCCCGCCATCCCCCCCGCCGGTGCCGTGCAGGTGGGACCCCCGGTTGCGCCTCACCTCACGCCTCCCGCAGAGCCGGACGCTCCCAGACGTGATGCCCAGGCCCGGTCGGAAGACGGGAACCAGCCGTGCGCTCGGAGCTGGGAGGATGGGGACGGGAGAGGTGATCCTGCGGAGACCGGCACCGGTGAGTGGCTTCAGGACTACCGGCCTGTCGGGACACGGACCGCCGAACACCCGGCAGCTGGGCTCTTTTTGGGACGTCGGCCTCTCGCCACGGCGCTTGCCGTGTTGAGCGTGGTCTTCCAAACTTGGCTGTTGGGCATCTCATCCCTCCCAGCCTTACCAGAACGCTGCATCAAGCCACCTTTTTCCCCTCTCCCGGTCGCTGAGCTGCCCGCAGTTGCATGCGTCAAACCTGCGGTCCCCTTGCCGTTCGGCCCTGCCTGCGTTGCCGGTCGAAGCGGGATGACGTTCCGTTTTCCAGTCTGAAGGCTGGCCGTCAAGAGGAATTTCTATTCCGCGTGCACAAACGTACACAACGTAGTTGTTTTTGCACACACGGAAAGTATTCCTCTAATTCATTGATTGTGTTAGAGGTATAAAGGTAATGTGCAGAGCATTCGCCCATCTGTTTTTCCTTATGTATGTTTTTGGGTTTTTTTTTCTTTTTTCAGTAAGTTTCATTCGTAATTCTCACTAGTGCTTTTCTGATGGGTTAGAAGTGGTGTGCGTTTTACCGAGAGCGACTGAAAAGGGAATGGCATAACTCTGGCAAAGCCGAGAGAGAAACAAAACTCGAGAACGAGAACTCCAGTGGCGCTGTCCTCTCCCAGGGCCGTGTCGAAGGTGTTTTCATTTGCTAACGGGCGCCGCCACAAAATGGACATTACACTTGCGTGAAACTCTCGTGTGCTTCTCACATCAAACGTCTGCTGAGGGTTTTGTGACAAGTATTTTAGGTCTGTTTAAGAGACCTTGGTCAGCGAGAACTAGAACTGACGTGAGGTTTTCTCTAGAACGTGAGCTAGAACAGAGCTGCTGTGCTTGGGATGGGATGAGAATCAGAATTAATTTTGTGTATGGAATTAAAATAACATTGGTTCCTATTAACAGCAGACAGCATAATCCATATTAAGCAAGAGGAAGAGTTGTGCGCTGCCGATCAGCAGGAGGGGGAGGCTGGAGAAGCTCCTGAAGAGCCCTGCCCGGGTGAGTAACTGCATACCTTGGAGGGAAAATGAAACAGAGGGATTAAATTCCAAGGTGGGTTTTTTTTTTCCCACCTCTTCTCTTGTATTCCAAATCTTTTATAAAAAGCTCACAAGTTTTGAACAGACTTGCCACCAGTCCTGACGGGTAAGGGCCGGTATTTCGTCTTTCCCTTCCCACGGCCATTTTGGAGTTTGCAGAGCACGTGGCTGGTTTTCATCCAAGCAGTGCCGTGCGGAATAGGAAATGTTCTCCCTTAAACTCCTTACTTTGCTTCCCTCAAGTTGATAGCTCTAAGCTGGTTAAATATCTAGTGCAAAGTGGGCCACTGGTCACTTTTTGGGGCCGATGGGTTAACTTGGAGGAGGCGAAAATCAGTGCCAGAATGAGGTCTGTGGTTGGTGCCATCCACTGCGGGGGGCCGCGATTGCGTGGAGGCAGGACTGTGCGCGCTGCTCTGGCTCCAGGGGAATCGGAGCGGCTGTGGCAGCTCCTCAGCTCCACATCCCCTGCAGCCTGCTCTTGCAGGGGCCGCCGCGCCTCTCCTCCTGCGTATCCAGTGGCTTCAGGTTGCCTTTTCCTTCCTCCCTTCTCTTCGGCGGTTTTTCTGCGCCCACGGGCGAGCACACTGGGTCCTTGGTAGTGCTGTTGCTGTAACAGGTGGTACCCGGGGAGCCTGTTTCTTGCCTTCGCACCTGGTGGTGCCTCTTTGCGTTACAGATAAACTGTTCTGCTTTGGAGCTTGACTGTCCCTACTCTTTACAAAGGGTAGCAGCTCTATCTGTTGGCTCCGCTGTAATTTTACTTGGCTTCCAGTGTACGTAGCAAACTGGGATTTTTAGACCTTTCCATCGGGTTTCGTTAAGAAACTGGGCTTGTGGGAGCTTGGCTTGGGGGAAAACAAAAGACAAAACAAGAGCAGGTTTCGCCCTTGTGAGATCCTGAGCTTACGCTCTTATGATATGCTTGTCTTGAATTTTCTCCTTTAGCAGAGCAAGCGTTTTATGAGCCCGAGGCTTCAAGTCAAACCAAGAAAGGCAAAGAAGAGGCGTATGCCAGGGAGCTGCCGGGCGCAGAGGGTGAGGACCTCCCAAGAGACCCTGACGCAGGTGAGGATTCCCTGGCAAAAACTCCCACTGCGGGAATTACCCCTCAGGTGGCTCTTCGTGTCGTGTCTTCCCCGAGGCTTTGTCAGCGCTTTTCTTATCTTTGTGAATTCCCGAATCTTCCGTGCTTTGCATCTTTTTCTCCAGTGTTTCTCAGTTGTGTAAATTCTCCCCGATGAACAGGATTTCAGACTTATGCAACTGATGTTTTGTCATGGATTAAACAAGAGGAGGAGCCACGCTGCCCGGGACGACAAGACTTGGGGAAAGAAGAAATCTCTACAGATTCGAGTACAGGTCAGTAATGGATTTCAGCTGAGATTTCTGGGACAGCAAATCTAATTTAGAGCATTTTTTAATACTATATTAAATGTCACGACCTCATAATGTAAGCCATGAAAGAACTGGAACAAACCTCAGTCTGCTAGTTAACATCTGTTCACAAAAAATTCAGGTTCTGTCAGCTGAAGAGTCTCCTTCCTCCTTCAGCTGCTCTAAAACTGTCACAGGCACTGTCTTGGGTTTCTGCTGAGGCAAGTGCAGTGGTGTGCTCAGGCCTTACGGATCAAGTTTGTACTTCCAGCTGGCTTGATGGTGTCTAAACCTGGTACCGGTGAAGGTGGAGCCCCGACTTTGCGTTCCCAAGCAGGAGAGCTATCCTGCAGCCAAAGAGAAGGCAGCTTTAATGCAAAACAATTTGAGGACGTGCGATTTGGAGATGTACATGCTGACATTCATTCGGAGGAGCTTTTGTACGGAGCGCACTTGGAGTATGGGTCATGCCCGAGGTAGAGTTAATAGAGGGAGATTCATCTTTGGATCAAGGCTGAACCTCGGGGAACGGGTGTGCCATTTTGGATAGGGGTATTAAATACGATCTCTTGGGCCACAAGCCGGGACCACTCAGTATAGCTCTCAAGTGGGTAACTGATGAGGGGGCGCAGAGGAATATTTTGTGTAGAAATCAGTTGGCAGCCTGGAATTCCTTCACTTCGTGTGAGTTATTTAAACATTCATGGGCACGGGATGAAGTTACTATAGAGGAAATCAAGGGATAAACTCTCAGTATGCCGGGAACTGCCGACGTGAATGGTTTTGCCCCACAGAAAAAGGTCATCCAGGATATTGCTCTGGTGTAAGGCTGGATCAGCTCCACCTAACTCCTCCCCGAGGGAGACCTGTTCCAGCTGCTCTGAGAGAGCTCACAGGGTGGGCTCCCCGGCTGACTCTGTTCCAGACCTTCCAGTCTGTGCGTACACGTGACCTGGAGTTACTGGGGTGAGAGGACGTGCTTAGGCAATTACTGTAGAGCAACCGGTACCTTTTACGTTCGCGCTTTAGCTTGGCCTGTGGCAACATGTTTGTGTGCTGATGTCCCAGTACGCAGCCAGAGAAATAAGAGCTCAGGATGTTTATGCGGCGCAGGTAACTTTGGGCTTACCTGGCTGGCCTCGCTGAGAGACCTGTGGGTCCTTCATGATGCTCAGTGGAGCCTTTCTGTAGCAACTCTCAGACGTTGGAAGGGTCACAGGTCTTGGGGGATGGAAAAATCACGGAGCGTTAGAAAGCTGGGCTGAAGAGCATTGGTGAAAATAATCTGGAAAATGAAACACTGGGTATTTGTCGCAGGAAACAGTGATTACAGAAAGAGGGAATTTGCAGGTCAGCAGAACAGTTTTGTCCAATGGCAAATCTAGAGCTGTGCCTAAGCAGCTAAAGGCACCAGGTACCTTTTTGGGTTGGATTATTGGGAGTCGTACATGTTTTCCAAGGAAAGCAGGAGAGGGGGGAGAGGCAGTCTGACTGACACCTCTCAGTCCGGGCATGCCTCTGCATCGAGCCGGAGCTGCGTGCCCGTCTGGGGATCGCTTGGAAAGTGCGAGAGCCTTCCTCTCCACTCAGCACTGCTCCGAGCCCTCTGAACAAAGACACGGCAGGAGAGCGTCTCCCCCCAGAAGCCCAGCCTGCAGAGACAACGGTTCACGTACAAGAAGGGGCGCACCCACACTGACTCGCTGAGCTGGTTTCGGTGCCTCGGCTTGGACCCTTTGCTTCTCTAGATGCTCGCTGGGGTGTCTGGAGAGCCGCTGAAAGCACTGAGGTGTGACGGTGTCCGCTCTGTCAGGGAACTTAGGCCTCACACTTCCGACATCTGAATGAGAGGGTGAAGGCGAAACATTGCACTAGTGAATTTTCACGTAGATTTTAAAAAAATAATTGCAAAAAGACCTTTTATTTTCCTGGAGTTTTTGTTTCAGTGGAACGCTGGTAGTTGCTCTTCCCCTCAGTATTAAAGCCTCCCATCTTCTCTGTCTTTCCATTAGCGTGACATGGCTGTAGACTTGGATATTCTTAAGCGGCTTCCTTAATTGAAAGACTCTGAAATCTATCTGTTTCAGCGCACGATGAAAACACAAAGAGGGACCCTCCGGCAGATTGCTTTGAAAGCACGGTGTGTGACTCGGAGGTACCAGGAAGACCTGGAGAGAAGTTTTCCAAGGATCCTAGCCCCGCAGTGACATGCGACGGTCAGTGGAATTCAGAAATGATGGAAACAAACACCACCGGGAACGGCCTTGGGGGTGACGCTCGGTATGACCGAGGGTTTGGTGAGCACTTGGATTTCTTTAGCACTCAGGAAAATGGTGTTGGAAAGAGACCGTGCGCGTACAACAAATGTGAGAGAAACTCCAGCCAGCAGGAACGTCTTCAGACTCCCCAGGGAGCCCGGGGAGGGGAGACGTTTCCAGGCCCCACATGTGAGAAGACTCTCAGCGAAAGGGTGTTCCATCTGCTGCACGCGCAGCCGTGTGCTCCGGGCGAGAAAGGCATCGGGCAGGGGGCTGATCCTGCCTCCTGCGAGGGGCTGCCTGCGGGGCCACAGCTGGTGGCCCACACCGAGCGTGGACAAAACCCTGCGGGCGGAACCAGGCTTCGTGACCACAGCGGCCTGGGCGGAGAGGAGCAGCCGTCTGCGGAAAGCGAGGAGAGCTTCCCCGCAGAAAACCCGTTAGCCAGCCCCTGCTGGGATCACCCGCAGGACAAGTCGGAGGCCTGCACCAGGTGCAGGCAGCACTTCGCGCCCAGGGGCAGCCCGGCAAGCCAGCAGCAGAGCCAGGGCAGGGGCAAGTCCTACATCTGCAGCGACTGTGGGAAAAGTTTCGTTTGCCATTCGTGGCTCGTTAGACACCAGATGACTCACACGGGAGAGAGGCCCTACAAGTGCTCCGAGTGTGACAAAAGCTACAGGAGAAAGGATTATCTTCTAAACCACCAGCGCCGGCACTCGGGAGAGGGGCTCTTCCAGTGCCCCCTCTGCAGGAAAAGGTTTGTGCTCAGGAGGAGTTTCATGAAGCATCAGGAAAGTCACGTGCAAGAAACACATCTGACGTTGGCCGGTTGGCCCTGCACAGAGATCAGGGCGTCTGTAATGCACTCCATATAGAAAATCCCATCCAGCCGGGGGGTTCGCAGCCCGCTTGGCTGTCGCCCTTGCTGGGCAGGAGGCAGGGCCGTGGCAGGATCTCCCAGCTCTGTGCTGGACCCTGGAGGGAGGAGGCCGTCGAACAGCTGTCCCGAGCCCCCTCCCAGGCAAAGGGAGAAGGTTGGGGGGTTATTTTCCGCAGATAATCCGCGTTGCAATGGTCTGCGGAGCTGTTTCACAGCTTTCACCGGTGCCCGTAGCTGTTGGGGACGTGTTGGAGCTGTGTAGGAAGTCTGCGGTGCTCAGAGTTACTGCTGGCCGTGAATCCGCGCAGGAGAGAAATCACATCGACACACGGAACAATTTGTAACGCTTCAGGCTGGATATCTGCAGTGTTATCTCTAGGCTGCTGAAAGTCCTGAGTCCAGGGACTGGGCTGAAAACAAGTGAGTTAAAGTTACTAATCGCCCGCTAAACAAGTGTGAAAGAGTGTCAGGAAACACCCACGTGTGTGAAATGCTTTGAGAAAGGAAGCGTTGACCCTGTGGCTGTTTGAAAGAAGCCTCTTCAGGAAGTGGTAACTAGACAGAGGGGAGCAGAGCCTGAGAAGCAGCTTGTTCCCACAGTTAAATCACGGAGCTCCTGGGGCTCCGTGCTGCTGAACACCGAGAGAGGATTCCTGGAGGCTGGGGTCCTCGCCTGGAGTTGTAAAATGACCGGGAAGCCTGGAATATGATTTTAATTTTGCATAGCCTTAAAGTTGTGTTGCACTTACTTGACCACGTTGTTACAGGTCTTCTGCTTCTGTTCAATTTTCCGAATCCTATGAAAACGGAACATTTAGATGCTCGTTAAACATTCTCCTTCGGAAACTGTATTTTTGCTCATATTCAGTGTCTCTTAAGGGGGAGAGCGCTGTTGAGAGTCTGACGTGTTGTGACATCGCAACGACGCAATTCATTCCTTTTAGTAATAAAAGAGTCTGGATATATCATCTGTCACCTTGTTGTCGATGGCGTTGAGCCTCGTGGAAAAAACCATACAGAAGCAGGAGCGCTGGCTGAGTCAGGCAAGAGCCCGTTTTGGTTCAGGGCTCCTTCGCTGTCAGACAGTCGTGACAAATTCTGTTTGTCTTTTTACGTGCATGTTTCTGCTTAAGTTTTGTCGCTGTCAGACAGTCGTGACAAATTCTGTTAAACAGCCTTTTTATGTGCATGTTTCTGCTTAAGTTTTGCTAGGGTGCTTTTTTTGTTGGCTGGAGATGTCACGGTTTTTTTAAGTTGAAATTGTTAGAGAAATGCCGTGGGTCGTTCTTCAGGGGGAGGAGAAAAGATGAGCACGGTTGAAGCGAGAGGAGAAACTCTGGCTCTGCCGTGCCCCAAACCCCCGTTTTCAAGGCAAATCTTTGCGTTAGAAGATGTGGAAATAACCGACGACGGAGAAGGGGGAACAGCGGGTTTCTCTCCGGGCTGGGACGGGGCTCGTCCCCGGGGTCAGCCTGCCCTCCGGGCGGGGGGGGGACGGACTCCGAACGTGCCCCCGTCCCCGGGCCGGCGACGTGCGGAGCCAGTCCCGTGCTCTGGGACAGCGCATCCCCCTTCCCGCCGCCGACCCTCAGGCTCTCGGCGCCCTTCCCCC
>NW_008794177.1:896064-905935 GCF_000699145.1 Aptenodytes forsteri | reverse complement strand
GCCTCCCCCCTACGCGGACGCTGCCCCGGGGGCTGCACGGGCGCGTTCCCTCGGGGCCCTGGCCCGGGGCGGCCCCGCAGCACGGGGAGGGGAGCGCCGGTGCCTGCTTCCTCCCGCAGCTGTGCAGCCGTGGAGCGCGGGGGTAAGGCGCAGACGCGCAGGGGGCGGCAGCGGGGCCGCCGCTGCTCTCGGAGCCTCGGGAGGAGCGAGGGGCGCCCTGTTTTCCTACAGTGGGGGCCGAACAGAGCTCGGGTGTCGGCCCCGGGGGAAATACCGGCCTCCTCCTGCCCCGCCGGACGCCGGTGCACAGGAAGGGGTAGCGAGTGGGTCCGCAGCAGGACTCCCAAGTTGGCAGAATGCCCTGGGGCAGAGGTGCCCGATTTCCTCCTCCATCCGATACCAGAACGGGTCACGAACCGTGGGTGTTCCCAGAAGCGTATGTGATGGTGAGAGCAGTTGCTGCCGTCAGGTCTGGGCTACGTTTGTTTCCAGAAACGTTCCCCGTGTGCTCCCCAGAGCTCTTTCTCGTCCTGGGTTCTTTGTGCGGGTGCGTGCCCTGGTGATTTCTATCATCGTCCTTTTCTGACGGTGCCTCTCTGTGGTTTTTCTCCTCTTTTCAATGCGTCTGTCCGAAGATCTCCTCTCCGACTGACGTCCCCGAGACTCGCCTTCCCCAGCAGGCAGCCGATGCGATGGGGAAGTCCTTGTTCCGACGCCACGTATAAACACAAATCTTCATTTTTTGGAAGTTATTTGGCTATCACCCTTTTGTTGCTGCCTTCTGAATAACTGTATAATGAGCTTTGTTGTGGAGCGTGGGAGGATTCCTTGTGGATACGCAAATTAATGAAGTGCATATATATGTGTACATAGCAGAAGTCACTTTAAATGTAAATCTGCATAGTAACGGTCCATTAAGCTGATTTTAAAGATTTTTGCCTTCCAGATTGTACGCTGTCGCTTTGAAGTGGGGAAGCCGCGTGCTGTGAAAGGGGACCTGGCTCCTCCTCTCCGTGGGCTGCAGACATCAGCCGTGGTGAGCTCCACGTCTCTGGCAGTGAAGTTCAGCACCGTGTTTCACTTCTTCGTGACCTCAGCTCTTTCTGTCTTTCAAAACCATGTTTTTTCTTGAGAAGTTTAGGCCCATTGAATACTGAAGTTGCTGATAAACCCTTTAAACCCTCCTCCTGGCACGATATTTTTGGATTTGTTCCTGTTTCTCATTTTACGATGGTTTATTGCTCGGCGCTGAACTGTCAAAATGCCACCAGCGGGGTGTACAAGAACAGTACCGTTACTTTCTATGGCTTTCCTTTACAAAATCAACCTCTCTTGAAGCAGTGGATTCACAACATGGGCCGGGACATGGGAACACCGTCCAAGCATCAGCGACTGTGCTCGAAGCATTTTGAGGACAGTTCCTTTGAAATTGACCCCTTAAAAATTAGAAAAAACAGACGTCTGCTGAAAGAAGCTGTTCCCAAAAAATTCATTTTGGGTGAAGATGGAAACTGGCTCGTTGGCACACCCCGAAGTTTCTGTGGTGGGATAAGTAATAAAACTCGAAAACGAATCCGGAATCCCGAGCACTCGAGGGTAATTAAGATATATGCTGTTGTGTTTACTTCCCTTAAATTAAAGGAAGATTTGCATGTAAAGCACTTCAAGGCGGCAGCAGTAGGTGAAACACGCGACGCGGCAGTAAAACGTTGCCAGCGACGCAGCGGGTTTCGGTTTTCTCCCTGGTATTGCGGAGCGCGGAGGTGGCACTGGGAGGTCGGTGACGGGGGAAGTTCAAGGCCTCTTGGTGCTCTGTGCGCTCGACTTCCGATTTTGTGCCTAAACGTTAGGGGGGGAAAAAAATCTGCTATTTGTTGGAGACGCAATCCCAGTTCATGCGGTGAAATGGGTTCGCTCCCCACGGACCTGTATTTGTACATGACGGTCCTCGCGCTTGGAAAAATTTCCTTTAGAGCCACCGAGATGATTTCTTGGTGGCACGGTGCCCACGGTGTGGGTGTTTGGGGCCGAGACAAAGGCTTAACTTCCGCTCAGCCTTCTCCCCTGTGTATTTAATTTGGATTGCGATCCCATCTAGTGACAAATTAATGAAACTTAGTTATTTCTCTTGGCAGCGGATTTGTCCGATCGGGTTTATACGTGGTGCAAGCTGCAAAACACCCGAACCAGTGCGATGTGCGTTAGGTTAACAGGCAAATCAAAGCGTATTCGAACACGGTACTCTGTAGATATAAAGTACAGATAGAAAGCATGTACGCAGTACGTACGTATATGTTGCCAAAAAATGCAGTATTCATCTCCCAGCGGTCGTAGGGCTTAATTTTTTGCTTGTGTTAACTTTTATTTTTAGGGAAGAACTCTCGCAGCCAGATCCGACAGACTGTGGCGCTGCCTCAGAGCTTATTTAAAACACGCTCTGGAGTATTTTCTGTTTTTCAGCGTAAGGAAGAGCCGAATTCCTTGGTTGGGCTGGGTATTGGGGGTGACCGCAGATTTCTTTTACCACTCTAATTTTTGACCCGGTTGTTCTAGGAAGTCGTCGTTTCAGTTGAGTCGCATTGTTTTTAAGTAATTTCACTCGTTCTGAGCTACGTACAGAAATGCCAGAAGAAGATCTGTATGTCAAGTCCTTCGTTAATATGCTGGTTATACGTAACGTGGGCATTGCTAGAAACAGTTGGCTGGCGACCACTGTTTGAAAAAGAGGGCTGTCGGGGATGTACGACTCTCCGGTGGCGTTGACTATTGAACGCTTCGTTTTAGGTCCCTGGGACATGCGATAATGCTGCAGCGCGTGAGGGGAAGGACTTGGGAGATTGGCAGAAAGAACTTTACAAGAAAGTGATAAAGGAGAATTACGAATCTTTAACCGCGTTGGGTAAAGGTTAGTTTTCCCTTTCTCGCTGAAGGCTAACAGATCTGTGCTGTTTCTGGCCTGGCTCTTGTCTAACAGTCACTCCTCAAATCCTTTGGTTTCTAGTGGATTAATCTTTAGATACTTCCGAATCTTTGTGAGAGACGACCAGCTCCACAATCTCTTCTTTAAAGAAGACTGAAGGACAGTCACTTTTCTAACGCCTCCGCGACTGCTGCCTCCCTGCGCTCTGTTGATGTCAGGCGCTCAGTCTGTGCGCGTAGGTGATGCCTTGTCTGCATGATGCGGGTAGAATAACGCAGAGTGAAAGGGTTTCCCCTGGTAGAGGGGTTTAGGATCTCTGACGGTGCCCCGGTAACGCACGTGCTAACTAAAACAAGGAATAAAGGAGAGTGGAGAAGGTTTAGATGCACGAGCTCGGGAGCTGCGATGACATGGTATCACTAATTCGGTGGACTTGTTAATTGCAGTTAAGTTGTGAGTGTTTTCATCATCCCCAAATCCTGACGGATGTCGGGTTTTGTGATTCACTAAAGAGCATTGAACTATTTTGATGCAGAAATAGTCAAATAACATGAACGGTGCCCTCAAAAATGAAGAAGTCATTGGTTAGTTTTAAGTGCCCAACTATACATGTTTGAAGCGTGCATTGGTCATTGGTTAGTTTTAAGTGCCCAACTATACATTTGTTTGAAGTCTTCTTTTTTTTTTTTTTTTTAATTTGAAGGTGTGAGCTTCCACTGGCTCCTCGGCTTTCAGGTGATTCCTTGGATTAATAGAAGAAGAACCTGCTGTAATTAGGGGCTAAAAGTGCTTTTACTTGTCCTCTGGGCTGGAGGAACAGAAGTGCTGTGAGCCCCGGGAGCCTCAGTTGTCACATACTGTAGTTTGCGCTTTGTGACACTCTTCAGTTCCGTTTAAGAAACGCTGATTTAGCCTAACCTCATTCTGTTCCTACTTCTGCACTTCCAGATTTGAAATTTCATGAAATAATGAGGCAATGTAATTCCACTTTTTTTTTTTTACTCTTTACGTACCTTCTGTTTTTCACAGTAGAAAAGCTAGAGTCTGCAGACAGCTGCCTCCGTTTTTTGTACAGCTCTGATCTGTTAAAAAAGTAGGTGTGCGCTGTGCATCGCGTGAAGAGGGATTAGCTGGGGGAAAATAAGTTCGTGTATCAGAAAGACAGTTGGGACCGAATCATAACATACAGCACCAGACAGCTGAATTACGCTTTTATGGCTGTAATCAATTTGAGACCGTCCACTTCTGAACATTTAACTTTTCCACCTTTTTGGATAGAATTTCTGGAATATTTTAAAAATTGGAAAACAAATATTGCTCGCCCGCTTCCCAGCCGCCCTCTCTAGATGCCAGAGAAGCTGCATTTGCTGTTACCTCCTCGTTGGACCTTTCCCCGGAGTAAAAGAGACAGCGGGTTATGCAGGTGTTTGCTGGAAAACAGCATCACAAAGACTTTTCTTACAGTTCTGGGAACAACTAGGAAATTGTTGTTCTTTGAGAAAGCAAAAGGCAGTATTTTTCATGTAAATTAACAGAAATGAGTCATGTTACAAAAAAAGGGCGTAAGTAAACTACAGGGCTCGGAGAGGGAAAGTGAACAGGCTGGCAAGAAGCTGTCTTCAGCACTGGTCCTTGTGCAACCTATCCTTTGTCTACATCAATACAGTTGAAGAAGGTTAGGAGATATCTTTGTAACAGTGGAAAAAAAAACGGAGGAAAATAACCACCGTCGTTTCCACGTTCTGTTCCCTGTGCAGACCATCCTGTTCCCAAAAGCGATATCCGGGCAAGAGAAGCGCCGCATGTCAAGGATCAGCGGGATTTTGAGGAAAGGGAGATTCCTGCAAGTCTCGCCGCAGGTGCGTGGTGGTCTGAGACGCGTCGGAAATTAAATCGGCAACACGTTGAAACTGCGCGGGCTTGTAGGATTAGAGGGGGGGGGGATTCTAGTGCGTCCCTGCTTTTTTACCCAAAGCTTGTTTTCTTTGTATGGATGTAGCCATGGTGAATCAGGAATTGTTGTTCTTTGGAGATTCATGTTAGATCACGTCACATAAAGGGAACGTTTGGAATCTTTCTGTTCCAGGCTGCGGTGGTACTGTGGTCAGATCCGAGTTGCAGAGTCGCGCAAAGAGTTCAGAAAATACAGAACTGCGTGGGTCGTTCTCAGGAGGATCCCGAGACCTGACTGGCCAAATTCCGGACAAGGGGGTGACATCTGAGAGTCGTCAGAATTCAGCAGCAGATCAGGCAAATCCAGCGGGAAGCAGAAGAGGTAACAGCTCTCCTGAGGAAGGAGAATCTAGTGAATTCAGAGAGATCCCTTTTTATCAGCAAACCCATGCCGGAGAAGGACTGTATCTGTGTACAGAATGTCAGAAGACTTTTAAATTGAAAATTGGACTTCTAAAACATAAGCAAATCCACACCAAAAAGAATCGGGTATCCTCGTACATATGCACAGACTGCGGTAAGAGCTTCGGTCGCCATGCAGACTTGATTCGCCACCGGAGAACTCACACGGGGGAGAGGCCTTACAAGTGTACGGAATGTGACAAGAGTTTTATGGAAAAACCGAGACTCACTAATCACTTGCGAACTCACAACGTATACATGTAACCGGTGTGCCAGAAGCTTTCCTGGGATAGATTTTTTCCGTTCAGTTATCAAAAAATCCCTCTCCGTCCAGGGAGGATGGCTTATAGTCATATATTGATTACAGGGGAAGCTTTAGGGTAAGACAGTTTAATAAGACTGAATCAAGTTCAAGCATGAAAAGCGTCTGGTTGGCGCCAGCTCCATTGATTAGGAGCTGATTTTAATTAGCAGCTAGATGATTCATATCTGGGAGGAGGAGTGGTATAGAGCAGCGTTGACTGTACCAAAAGCATTATTAAAAAAATCTTCTGGTGCAGCAAACGGCGCACGCTAGAGAATGTCTGTATTAATGCAGAAAAGTGCTGGGAGTTTTTCAGGTACGAGGAGGCTGAGAAAATGTCACGATCAGAACAGGATTGTCCGCAGAGCTGTAAGCAGGCAACGGAGCTTCTGAGAGCGTAGGTGAAGGTGAATGCTTGGGTTTGATGTCAAAATAGCAATGAAAAATAAAAAAGTTTTTAGTTCAGCGGTTACCGTCGTAGGACAGCAGCGGTGGCAGTGAAAGCACTGTCCCGTGGAAACGACGACCGGAGTCGGTTGCTTCAAACGTCTGTTTACTGGGGGCGAGACGCCCGTTTAATTTCCGAGGTTCTGAAAAAGAGCACGGGCGTGTTCTTAACGCACGTGCAAAGTAGAGGTGTCGCTACAAGCCAGGAAGCAAGCAGCAGCTTCGGCTACAGGGACAAGATCGGCAGGCAGGAGGGGAGTCCTGGAGAGACAGCGTTTGTAGATCACGCGTCTTCTCTCCCCAGGCTGGCGATGTTCAGCGTTTTTTGCTTATTCCAGTTGGGTGCAAAGAGTGAAAAAGTCGCGTTGCCGCCAGTTCAAGCAGCTGCTTCGCGGTGAGCCCGTGAGTGAAGTCGGTGTCCTCGGCTTCCCGTGAGGAGCAGCAGAGCAAGAAACAGCTGGTGCTGTGGTGGCGTTCGGTAACTTCTGAAGGGGATTGGGGGAATACACTTGGCCCCGAGGGATCCCTGCCCATCCCAAATACGGGAGTAATGTCCAGAAAACTCTTTTTATCACTGGCTTCTCATTATTTCCTTCTCATAATTGCCCTGGGGACAGCTTTTCTTTTATTCTTCCCCCACGCAGCTTAATGCCTTAGTGGTCACAAGTACGCTGTGTGCTCCTGAATGAGGATTCTTTGGAGCGAGGCGATTCCTTGTGGAGCAAATCCTGTAAAACACCATCCTACCAAAACTGCGGGCCCTTCCGTGAAGCAGTTGAAGAACACCTGGAATAGCGGGGCTGAATCTGGCGTGTGGTCGCACGCCTGCAGCGGTTTGTTCAGGAGCTGCTGAAAGTAAATCCCGGAGGAAAGACCTCGTGTAGGAAGCTCTGCCTCCTTCCCCCGCTTGGAAGCACAGAGCTAAGGAGCATCCGACCAGGCAGAGACGGTCGCTTAAATCTGAGACTTTGTATGCACCGAAATGCAAATAATCACCTTGTTTAGAGGTTTAAGTGGAGACAGGGATTAAATGGAGTTGGAGACGGAAAGCCACGCAGGCAGCGTGGCTATCCAAAATGGCGACAGCGTGTAGTGTTTCACTTGCTCAAAATGCTGAGCGAATCTTCAACGTTTCTGCTCCGTTTTGTTGTTTAAGAGGTTCAGTAATAAAACCAGGTGTCTCCCACGTGAGAAGCACCGAAAGATGAGCTCCTCGGGCTGGCGGTGGGCACGGTGAGGGCGAACGGCTGGAGCAGTCGTGGTTGCTGTAAAGCCTACTCCGTGGTCCTGTTTGAAGAGTAAAAGTTCAGATGTGCAGGGGAAATCCGGAGTCGGACCGTTCCGAAATGACTTGCCTCCTGAGAAATGAGTGACGGAAGAATCGGGAAGAGACGCCCTATCTATGACTTGGTGAAAACTTCTGTGTCAGTTTTCTTTCGCCTGTACGCGGAAGGGCTGTGGTGTGGCAGGTGGATTTCGCCCAACATCCCGACCCTCTCACCTGAAACTCCGAGTACACACGGAGAGAAATGCAGCTTCTTACAGCGTCTCACTGCACCGGCTTGCTGAAGTGTTCTCTGCTTAGGATATAAAAAGCGCAGAGATGTTAACACAGAGATCCAGCTTCAAAAAAGATGAGTTTTGTTGGTTTTGTTCCTCATACAGACCCTCCTTCCCGTCCCACTGCTGCTGGCAGGAATTTTGCCTTGATTGAGCCTCGGCTTAGCCCAGAATGATTAAACAAATAGTTCATGTGCGAGAGTAATCGTTCCCTCCACGTGTTGCTGTCGTACTGTTATAAACTTCAAAAATAGTTATTTCTGAAGCTGTATTTAAACATTGTGTTTCCAGGCTCCGTGGAAAAATAACACTAAAACATAAAACACTAAAGATTTATGCCCAGTGCTGCGGGATGTGAAACGCTGTTAAGGCTCAGAGGTTACTCAGGTGGGGCGGTTCTGTTCCTCCTATATCCAAGGAGGAATTCGCTGTAGAGCAAAGCAGCCCGTTTTCAAGACGCCGTTGACCGGTGTGGTACGACGCCCTGCCGCCGTACCTGAACAACCTGCGCAATGAATCTAAAAATACAAATAAACAGAGTAGCGTAAGGTAAGCATCGGAAGGCGCCGGCAGGTCAACAGTTACTCCAGTCCAAAGCTTAGCCTGAGGGACAACAGAACACACTTGACTGAAGCGGGGTAAAGATCGGGTAATCCTTTGGCGCGGCATCTGCCGGCGTACTTGGGAAGTTGAGGCGGGAAAGGCGTGGAAGGGAGGTAGAAACTCGCCGTTCCTCACCCGAGTCTTTTCACAGGAACGCGCACGGGAATTGCGAGATCCTCCGAATTCCTCTCTGGGAAACCGTTTTAATTCCCTTGTAACAGGGAGAGTAAGAGTTTTTCATAGGCTTAAGCTGAGAATTGGGGTACTTGCCTTGAGAAATAACGTTCGTGCACTGGGAGGTGCAAGTGACTGCATAAACTGTCGGGTTTGTGCAGTCGGAGGAAAAAAAGGCAGATCCTTAGCAAGGTAGACTTTCTTTAAAGAGAACTTCCAACTCAAAAAAGAAAAAGCTTTAGGTGATGTTTAATCTGCAAGTGTAAAGCTCGCCCTGCTACGTAACACTTCGTCAGGAGTAGCGTTGAGAAACATATTTGAGAATAAGACACTTTTAGTTTTAAGAGCCCGTACGTTCTCTGAACGGTGGAAACGAGGTCGGGATGTAGCATGTGAGGCCCTTCTGCCCGTTCTGTTTTAATTATGCTTCATGGGTTGCCTCTCCCGTTCTGTTCTCTTCAGTCTGCAAATTGAGAGAGGTCTGGCGTGTCATGATTAATGTTGATAAAAGATTATTTCTTTTTGAAGTTTCTCTGTACTTGTCGCTCTCTCTCCGCTTACCCCGTCAGATGAAGGGGCTCGTCTCGCGTGTTCGACTGGTGCCTCGTGGCTGCGGGTGCTGCCGTGACGCAAATGAACGCAAAGCTACAGAAACTGAGGTCTTGTACAAGCACTTTCTGGGAGGAGATTGTCTTCCCTTCTCGATGTGGCTTTTTAGTAAAAGCGATCCAAAAAAGAACCCCTTTCCCAGAAAGCTCCGTCTGCTTTTGTGTGGGTTTGGCCTTATCTTCTTTATTGTTTCTATAACTTCTATTCTGTCCCATCCCGAGTGGATCTGGGCTGTGCCCCCGCGTTCCATACCCCAGGCGCTTCCCGTTGCCCCACTTTGGAGGCAGAACTGGAAATGGTTTCGCGGAGGGTGCCTGGGAGACATCGAGTGAAACCGGTAAGCGGCGGGTTCAGAGCGAAGGGAAGGCGATGGTTCTTCACGCAGCGGTTAGTTACGCTGGTGACCTCCGTGCAGCGAGATGCTGCAGGTGCCGGCTCTTTGCGCTGGTTCAGAATCGGCTGGATAAATTCCCAGAAGGAAAAAAATGACAGAAACTCTTAAATACAGAGATGCCACTTCTGGCTCAGGACGTCCCTGAGCTGCAGGGTGGCGGAGGGGCTTCAACATTAGTACTGCACCCCCGCTGTGGTCTTAGGCCCTTCCTAGGCGATGCCTTAGCTGCTCCTGGGACAGGTCCGAGCCCAGCCGGATCTTGGATCGGACCTGCTGCAGCTGGTCTTGTGGAGTTACGTCCTCGTGGGACCTTTCAGGTGCCCGTGGAGGGACGTCGGGGAAGAGGACGCGGGGAGCGAGCGGCGGCGCGGCCGGGCTGTGTGGGCGCAGCGTCCGCCTCGAGGGAGCCCCGGGTCCGTGGCAGCAAGTGGGCAGCTCTTGAGTGGTCATCCCCAAAATGGGCAAAAGTGCCCGTTGCCCGTGGAGGGACGTCGGGACGCGGGGA
>NW_008794177.1:892932-896037 GCF_000699145.1 Aptenodytes forsteri | reverse complement strand
CGCGGGGGGCGAGCGGCGGCGCGGCCGGGCTGTGTGGGCGCAGCATCCGCCTCGAGGGAGCCCTGGGTCCGTGGCAGCAAGTGGGCAGCTCTTGAGCGGTCATCCCCAAAATGGGCAAAACTCACCCAATCCTGGAGACGCTCGGGATGCCCCGGCATGGGACGTGGCGTCACAGCCCGGGCGTCCTCCTCCGCTCCTGCCCCCCCCAGGAGCGCCGGCAAGCGAGGAGCGCACCCTCCTCCCGGGCTGGGGTGCAGCTCGGCCCACACAGAGGGGAGCGATTCCTCCGTCTCCTGACTGCTGGATCCTGTGGGATGCTCCCGGCCCCCAGCGCCCCTCACTCCTCCTGAGGGGGCAAAGCCCCTGCATCGGACCATGCTTTTAATTCCTCACCCCCGCAAAGAGCGGGGTCTTTAGCAAATGCTGTCCTGGGTGATCAAACCTTCCCCTGGAGGGGTTTGGCATTCCCGGGGAAATATTACCTGCGTGGTAAGAGACGTGTGAAAAATCTCAGGAATAAAACACGCAAACCCTGCCTGAGCTGACACCAGCTGAATCCGTGGCTGAGAACAAGAAACCCCCAGGTCCCAGCAGATATTTTACATTTCTTCCCAGCGTCCCCAGCACGGGAACTCCTGGTCTGCTCCGGCAGCGGGCGAGCACTGGCTCAGCACTGGCTCCAGGCGCAGGGAGTCTCCGATCCGGCTGAGCCATCGTGGGCAGCGCTGCCTGCTGCTGCCTGGCCCTTGATTTAACCTGCAGTTTGACGCAGCGCAGGAGCAGCCGTAACCTCAAATCTCACCAAAACCATCTGCCAGCGAGAGGTCTCGTGGGAGGAGAGGCTAAAACGAGGGGCTCGCTGCCCTGGGCGTGGGATGCTGGGTGCTGCGGCCCCCCTGCACCATCCTTCTGCAGGGGCCTGGGCCCTCCCAGCGGCGGTGGCAGCGGTGGCCTTGCCTGGTGGCTGTACTTAAAACACGGCAGGGGAAACTCAGAGGGGATGCAAGAGACGCAAACCCGCTGCAGGCAGGGAGGGGGTTTCAGCAGCCCCCAGGGACCAGCAGCAGTGACGCAGCGGGTCCTTCCTCTCGCCCACCACTGAAAGGGCTTGGTTTCATACCCTGGTCTCTGAGGGTCACCGATCCTGAACAGCTCGGAGCAGGTTTTATGGAGACAAGTTTTTTCTATGACCAAAACCGCTGCCGGCCACAGCGACAGCGTGGGTCCCTGTTGTCTCCTGTACGTCGAGGCGTCAGTTCTGCATGCGTTCATCACCGCGCCTGCTCCCCACGAGCAAGAACCTGCCGCCTGGAGCTGGTGAGAAGGTGGGAGAGCGGCCGGCCCCTGTCCCCACCCGGCAGGGACAGCCATGCCCTGCGGCAGGAGCTGGCTCCTTCCCACCCAGAGCTGCTGGGTGCGAGGGGATGGTGGGGAGTGAAAAAAAAACAGTAAACTGCCGTTGCCTGATGGTTTCCCAAAGCAATGGGGCTTACGTGACTGTGCTGTGTCTGCCTGCTGGTCCCCACCGCCAAACGCTGTCCCCTGGAGCCCTCCCGGTTCCCCGCAGTCGTGCCGGAGGTGCTGTGTGCCGAGCGCCAGGCGAGGGGGTGCAGACGAATCCCAGCACCTTTGGGACCAGGGTGGAGAGGGCAGTGCTGGACGGGCGGCAGCCCTGCGCGCCCGCGGCATTTTTTTTTTTTTATTTTGCCGAAGACCATCGTTTCCCACCCCCTCCCCTTAATTGCACAGAGAGAACGAGCTCCCCAAAAAGCTGCTTAAGCGGTTCCCTTTGGGGTCCCTGTCCCACCTCCCCCAGCTTTGGGAGCTCCCGTGGGGCATCACCAGCTGCCCAACAGCTCACGCCTTGGGCTGAGTCTGTACCCCCGGTCCCAGGGGACACCCCAGCCCGGAGCAGGAGCCGGAGAGCCCTCATCCTGCCCTGGGCACCGGTGGGTGCCAGCTGCCCCGGCTCGGCCCCGGGGGCCGGGAGGGCGGTGGCTGTGGGAACCCCTGGGGTGCTGGGCCATGGGGCAGGGGCGCGGGTGTTTTAGGGGGCTTCAGGTGCCCCAGCTGGGGGATGCAGTGCTGGAGGGGTCGCGGGAGCGATGGCATCCTCAAGCGAAATGGCTGCTCAGGCTCCCGTGACGCCTGCTCAGCCCGTTAACCCTTCTTGTCCCACTGCCCTCTCTGCCCGGAGGCTGGGGCCATCCCGGTCCATGTCCGGCGGAGGGGAGCCCCCGCCGTGGCCCACCCATACAGATCCTGGAGCACCAAGGTGCCAGAGGACCTTTTCCCAGGAGGTTTCCATGAAGACAGGACTGTAATGCCTTTCCCTGATCTCCTACCAGCACCAGCCCCCGGCGCTGTTAGACCGAAGGGTCCCAGGGTTGGGGCGAGTGTGCAAAGGGGGTCCCCCCAAGCCCTGTACATCCCTGCACGTGGGTGTCCCGTCTGTCTCTGGCTGGGCCGGGGGTCCTGGTGTGGGTGGCCGGGTGCCCCCCTCCCCACACCAGGCGCTTACCCCACGGCCTGGGCTCACAGCCCTCCGGTGTCACTGGGCGCTTGCTGGAGGGAGAAGGGGGGTCCCAGCAGCACAGCCCGAGGGCAGGGGGGAGAGATACCCCCTTCCCCAGCCCCAACCTGCCACCTGCGGGGCTGTGACCCTGGGGTGCTGAGCGGGGCAGCCCGGGGGCTCTGGGCTCAGGGCACCCGCTGGGCTCGGTGCTGGTGCCAATACTAGTGCTGGGGCCGACGCTGGGGCCAGGGCCAGGGCTCAGTGCTGATACTGGTGTTGATGCTGGTGCCGGTGCAGACAGTGGTGTCAGCGCTGGTGCCGATGCCGGTGCCAATGCTGATCCTGACACCGCTGCTGATGCCAATACTGGTGCCGGGGCTTGGTGCCCGTACCAGTGCCGGTGCCGATGTCGACGCTGGTCCCGATGCTGATGCTGGTGCCAGTGCTCAGTGCTGGTGCCAGTGCCGATACCAGTGCTGATGTCGATCCTGACACCGGTGCTGATGCCCATACCAGTGCGGGGCTCGGTGCCGGTGCCGATACTGGTGCCGGTGCCAATGCCGATACCGGTGCCAGGGCTTGGTGCTGGT
>NW_008794177.1:888808-892250 GCF_000699145.1 Aptenodytes forsteri | reverse complement strand
GCTGCCCCCGGGGACCTGAGCCGGGGTGCCCCCGGGATGTCCCCGGGCACCTCTGACCCGCGATGTCCCCGTGCCCCCGGGACGCTCCGCACCTCTGGCCCAGGATGCCCGTGTGTCCCCATGATGTCCCCGGGCACCTCTGACCCAGGATGTCCCCATGTCCTCGGGATGCTCCAGTGCCCCGGGATGCTCCGTGCAGGCTCCAGCCCTGGGATGCCCCGGGCACCTCTGACCTGGGATGCCTGTGTGTCCCCGGGATGTCCCTGGGCACCCCTGGTCCGGGCTGCCCCGTGCCCCCGGCTGCTCCCTGCCCACCCGGCCCCATCCTGCTCCCAGGGGAGGTTCCTGCCTGGGCAGGCCCAGGGAAGCCCCTTCAAGGGGTGGGGGCACAGGGTGCCTGGGAGGAGACCGCTGCCCTGCAGGTCTGGCAGCTGCCCGCACAGCACGGTGACCTGCCTGGTGCTGGCCGGTGTCCCATGGGGACAGTGACCGGCACTGACTCTGCAGCCGCCGTGGCTGCACTGCAATCCTTCCCCAGCCCGCTGGCCAAGAGGGACGCATCCTGCCCAGCAGTGCTGGCGGACCCTCCTTGGCTGCTCCTCACCATCCCCTCAGGCCTGTCTGCCCTGTCCCCTTCTGGACCTCAGACCAGGCCCCAGCAGCTCCTTCCTCGCCTGGGCAGCACCGACCGCTCCAGGGGCCAGATCCTGCCCGGCTGAGTCATTAGCGGGGGGTGGGCATGGCGGCGGCTGTAGGGCAGATCCCCAGTGGCGCCCGGGGCTGGCAGGGCCCTTCCCACAGCCCGGGCAGGCAGGGCTCGGGCAGGGCTCCCAGCTTTGGGCAGGTGGGGAGGGGCTCTGGGGGTGACGGGGGGGGGGGGGGCAGGCAACCGTGGGCCCCCTCCCACCTGCGCCCTCCCCGTGGCCCAGGTGCAGGAGTGGAACGTGGAGGCCCCCCACCTGATGCCACTGCAGCCGCCGCTGCTGCCGGAGCGGGCGCACGTGCGGGAGGCGCAGCTCCACTCTGCCGAGGCCTCGCTCTGGACCGTGGTGGCCACGGTGCAGGCAATGGAGAGGAAGATCGACCTCCTCGCCACCCGCCTGCTCAGCCTGGAGGGTCGGTCCGGCACGGCCGAGAAGAAGCTCCTGGACTGTGAGAAAACAGCCATGGAGTTCGGGAACCAGCTGGAGAGCAAGTGGGCCGTGCTGGGCACCCTCATCCAGGAGTACGGGCTGCTCCAGCGGCGCCTGGAGAACATGGAGAACCTGCTGAAGAACAGGAACTTCTGGGTGCTGCGGCTGCCCCCCGGCCCCCGGGGCGAGGTCCCCAAGGTAATGGCTCCCAGGGGGGCTGCAGGCTGGGTGGAGGGACCCTCAGCTCCCCTGGGGAGCGGGCGCTGCTGAGCCGCCGGGGGCTTGTCTCTGCAGGTGCCGGTGACGTTTGTTGACATTGCCGTCTACTTCTCGGCGGAGGAGTGGAAGAATTTGGAGGAGTGGCAGAAAGAGCTGTACAATAACCTGGTGAAGGAGAACTATGAGTCTTTGATCTCCCTGGGTAAACATCCCTTTTCGCCCCTTTCCCGGCAGGCCGGGGTGATGGCTGCGTCTCCCCGGAGGGTCCCGGACGTGGGTGCCCTGGTGCCCCATGAGCGGTCAGTGGCGGCACACGCCGTGGCTCCGGGGCCTCCCGTTTCGGAGGGAACCCATGCAGCTCGTGCTGTGCGTGTGGGGACAGGATGATGTGCTGTGCCGTGCTGTGCCGGTGCCGCCTCATGGGACAGCCTGTGCCCCCCAGTGCCGGGGAGCTGGAGTGGGTCCTTGTCCCCCAAAATCAAGGGCCTGAGCATCTGCGCTGCACAGGCCTCCCGGCATGGAGGTCCTGCTAAATTTAGGCAGCTTCTCTGCCAGGAGAGATGCCAGGGCCTGGCAGCCCTGTGCATCCCCCACGTGTTCCCCCCACCTCTCGGCAAGGGAGGGGCGGGGCCGCGGCCCCCCCACCGGTGCCAGCCGTGCTGTCTCCCCATGCAGACGGTGCCCTCTCCAGAAGCGAGGCGCAGCCCCGCAGCGAGCGTGGGGAGGGACCCTGCGTCCCTGAGCAGAGGGAGCTGGAGCAGAGGGAGCTGCCGCCGGACGCCTGTGCGGGTGAGCAGCGGCCGGGAGCCAGGGCAGTGCCGGGTCCCCCCCGCGTCCCAGCTGCCTCCCACCTCGTGTTTCCCCCACCCCGCTGCTCGCCCCGGGGACGTCCCTACTCCTTCCCCGGCAGTCCCGGCCCCCCAGGGCCCAGTTTTCAAGCCATGGCCAGACTCTGCTTCCCGCCGTGCAACCAGTGGCCACCACGAGTGACCCCGGAAAATCCCCCATGACTAATGTGCCGGGGGTCTTGAGCATCTGTTGCTGGTAGATCCATGCGTCCCCCACCACCACCACATCGTGTCAGAGCCCATGGGTTGTGTCACAGTCACCTGTCCCCATCAGCTGTGCCGTTGTCACCCGTTCCCATGGGCTGTGCCATGGTCGCCATCCCTATGGGCTGTCCTGCGGTCACCTGTCCCCACAGCTCCCTCGGGGGTGTTTGAGGTCCCATAACTGCTGTGGGATGGGGACATCCCGTGTGGCCGGAGCCCAGGGGTCCCGCACCCCGAGGCGCGTTGGCCACGGGGTCGTGGCAGGCGGCTGCAGCCTGGCGCCGGCCAAGTCTCTCCTTCTGAACAGAGTCGCTGATCTCCACCTCCGACATCCTGTCCCGGATCAAGCAGGAGGTGGCCTTCGTGGGGGAGCAGCAGTTCGCGGAGGAGCGGGGGATGCCGGCAGACCCCTGCGCAGGTGAGCCCGGGGCTGTGCCGCGCACCCACTCGCTGCCCAACGCTGGCAGCAGACGCTGCCTTTTGGAGCCATTGCCTCCCCCAGTCTGCCCGGCACAGGATGCGGCCCCGCTCAGCTGAGTCCCCGTCCCCATCCTTCCCTGCAGGCGCGGATGCCCTGATCACAGCGCACGACTTCTTGTCCTGGATCAAGCAGGAGGAAGAGCCCTGCGTCCGCGAGCCCTGGGAGCTGCCAGAGAGGGAGATGCTGACGGGTCCCGGTCCCGGTGAGCGATGCTGAGCCCAGCCCCATGGGCTGGGATGGGGCTTGCGGCAGGAGCACCCACCCAGGCTGGGCTGTGGCTTGGGGACATCCCCGGTGTCCCTGGCAGGCAATGACCAGAGCCTTTCCCTCCCCTGCAGCTGGCGAGGGGCTGCTGGTGAAGACGGAGGAGCGGTGCCCCCACGCCGAGCCCCCCGAGGAGGTGGGCTTGCCAGGCAGCTCCGGGGAGCTGCTCTTCCCCGGCGCAGGCTTCGGGAGCCCCGAGGGACAGGCAGCAGTGGCAGCGGCGGTGGCTCTGCCGGCACAGCACAGACTGGGCAAAGCCCCAGGCTCAGAGCCGGGGCCCGAGGTGGCGGGGG
>NW_008794177.1:886834-888042 GCF_000699145.1 Aptenodytes forsteri | reverse complement strand
CTGCTCCCCAGCCCCCGCTGCTTATTTTTACTGCCCCCGCCCCGCGCCGTCCCGCTCTGTACAGTGCTTGGGGTGTAGTTTTGTATGGACAATGCGATACAGAATAAAGTCGTGCTGGGCTGCAGCGCCTTCGCCCCCCCGGCCCCACGGGGTCCCCCATCTCCCCCCGGGTTCTGTGGCCGCACTCCTGCCCCATCCCCGTGGTCCTGCACCCAGGAAGGCGGCAGCAGCGCCTGCAAGCTCAGGGATGGGGAAGGGGGGGAAAAAACCCACAGCACAGCACGGGGTGCGGGGCAGTGGGAATGGCAGCGCCATGGAACGGTCCTGGTGTCACCGGCTGCGGTGGCCTTGTGCCGGCAGGGCTGTGCAGAGCCCCCCCAGAGTGGGGAGTGGCTGCACCCACGGGAGAAACCCTGCAGGGAGAGGGAAGGACAGGCAATGATGCTCCAGGGCCTGTGGGCACGTGTGCACATGTGTGTGCACACACCAGCCGTGGGTGTGCAAGGGCTACCGGGAGGCAGCTGTGCTCTCTGGGGTGGTGCGGGTCCCGGGTCTCCCCGGGCAGCTGCAGCCCCTGACCCAGCAGGGATCCCCCCCTCACTCGTCAAACCCTTTCTAGCATCTCTGATTCCCAACATTTCTCATTTTTCCTGCCTTTCCCCAAAATTTGTGGGCAGTAGGTTGTGGCCAAGCCCTCCCCGGGGTATGGACCCCGTGTCCACCTCCCTGCACCCCGCACCCCTCTGCAAATCATTTCCCCAACTAATAAAACTCAACCAGACGGCAATGCCCCGCTTGCATCAGCTGCAGTGCAGGCAGTGCTCCTGTGTGTCCTGCCTTCATTTTAAGCAGCTGAACCCCCCCAGCTCCTGCCCATCACCGAATCGGTCCCAGGTCCCTCCTACTCTTGATTTGGGTCTGTAACACACGGTTTTATCCACAGCCATGGAAAGCCATGCCCCCTTCCCCAGGCACCCCAGGGCCCCTGAGCTGGGTGTCACTGTCCCCCCGAGGGAGACGGTCACTCTGGGAGGCCCCGACTGGAGCCGGTGACCCAGCAAGTGCCACATCTCGTGACGCTTTCCCCGGTGGCTGCTGCCCCACGGCTGGCACTTGCGGTGCTGCCCCGCTGCCCCCTCCTCGGGCGGCTGCACCCGCCTGCCCCGCCCTGCCTGGGTGGCAAAGGAGCTGCCACCGAGCAGGGATGT
>NW_008794177.1:885077-886803 GCF_000699145.1 Aptenodytes forsteri | reverse complement strand
GGGGGCATCAGCCCAGGGTGGGCTTTTTAGCTGTGCTGTCATGCAAATGTGGGCTGCAGCTGGAGGAGGCGGCAGGGTGTGTGGGGCTGGAGCTCCCTGGGGACCTTGAGCACTCCCTGGGGACCCTGCACGCTGCCCAGGGGGCCTTGCATGATGCCAGGGACCATGCATGCTGCCTGGGCACCCTGCACATGCCCTGGGGACCCTGCACGCTGCCCGGGGGGCCTTGCATGATGCCAGGAACCCTGCACGCTGCCTGGGCACCCTGCACGCTGCCTGGGGGGCCTTGCATGATGCCAGGAACCCTGCACGCTGCCTGGGCACCCTGCACGCTCCCTAGGGACCTGGCAGGCTGCCTGGGATCCTGCACACCGCCTGGGGACACTGCACATGCCCGAGGGAGCCTGCACGCTGCTGGGGACCCTGCACAATGCCTGGAGACACTGCTCACCGCCTGGGGACCCCGCACGCTGCCCAGGGGGCCCTGCACATTGCCTGGGGACCCTGTACACTGCTCAGGGCCCTGCACACTCCCTGGAGACCCTGCACGCTGCCTGGGGGACCATACATGCTGTGCCCGAGCTGTGCCCGCTACCCCACCACCCCAGAACCACGCAGGCAGCCGAGGCTGCTGGTTCCGAGCACGGACAACACAGCCCGAGGCTGTAGGTCATGTTCCCCCCAGCCCTGATCCCAGGGTGCTGGGCTCCCCCAAATGAGTGGGGTGAAGCTCGGTGCCGAGCCTGGGTTCGGCTCGCGGCTCGGGGCAGCTCAGGAAGGCCAGCGCGGCAGCGTGCCGGCAGCACCAGGGATTTGAGCAGGGAGGAACCCATGGGGCAAACGACCCTGTATCACAGCACAGCACCCAGCCCAGGCAGGCTGCATCGCAGGGGGCTGCCCGCATGCTCCCCCGGCCGGCTCGGGGCAGCTCAGGAGCAGGGCAGGCCAGCGCGGCAGCGTGCCGGCAGCACCAGGGATTTGAGCAGGGAGGAACCGCAGGCAGGCGGCGAATTAGCAGCATGACACAGCAGCCGAGCAGCGTTGGCACAAGCGAGCAGGGACCGGGGCGGCAGAGGAGGCTCGGGAACTTCCCTGAGGCTATGTGGGGAGCTGGGAGAGGACAGGGGGCAGGACCCACGACTCGTGCTGCGGGGAGGCAGGGCAGGGGAGCGGGGTCTCCCCACGGGCAGCAGCTGCTCACATGGCCCCACTGCCGGGGGATCAGGCAGCTGCCTGTCTGCGGGGTGGACCGGGGAGGAGGATAGGGGGAGGACACGGCCCCCCCGGCCCTACAAGGGGCTGCCTTCGCAAGGGCAGGATTAATCCTCAGATGTCCAACGCAGGCGGCTCGCCACCCCCGCAAGCGCCACGGTGGGCATCGCTGCCAGTTCGGCACAGCGTGGCCGGCACCTGGCACAGCTCCTGGCTGAGAGGGGAGCGTGGCTTCGGCAGGCGGCATGGGAAGGCTCACAGGGGCAGCAGGTCCCGCTTGCCCGGGACCCTCCTCACCGTGCTGCCCCAGCACCGAGTCCAAACACAGAGATGGCTTTTCTGTTTTTTGGGGATTTTTTTTTAACAGAAGTTTATGGTTATATGCAAATTAGGTCATTAAATGATTTGCATAAAATGTTCGCACATCAGCGACTAAGTGTTCCTAACTCCCCACCCCCCGAAGGTAGTAATCCTACTCGACTAGCGCTGTCACACGGCCCCGCTGACACCCGCG
>NW_008794177.1:877647-882670 GCF_000699145.1 Aptenodytes forsteri | reverse complement strand
CGTCCCCCGGGGGGGAGGCGGAGGAGGGCAGTGACTCCTCGGTCAGGGCGCCATGCAGCGGAGCGGGCCGGGCCCGGGCCCCCCGCCTTCGGGGTGCGCCATCTCCGGGCCCGGGCCCCCCGCCTGCTCCTCGGGGTGCGAGGAGTCGAGCCCACGGCCCAGGGGGGGCAGGTCGGACACCCCCTCATGGCCCCAGTCCGAGTGAGCGTCCACGGGGTTGAGAGGGTCCTCGGGCAGGGAGGTGACGGAGCCCTGGGAGCTGCACCTGCGGATCAGCATGGCCTGGCGGGACAGTTTCATGTCTTCCTCCGCAGACATGGGGGCCTCGGGCCCGGGCTGTATCCCCACAGCCCCTCCGTGGCCCCTCTCCACCTCCCGGCCTTCCCGTTCCTCCTCCTCCGACATGGAGGCATAGGAGACGAGGGATTCGTTTCGCAGGGACGGGGAAATGGCTGACATGTCCGGAGTCCGCAGCTCCGGTCCCGACTCGGCTGGAAGAGAAGAAAAGCCCTCCAGTGAGCCCCAGCCGCTGCCCCAGACCCCTGCCCCTCCCCGACACACGGACATCCCCCTCACGGACATTCCCGAAGGACACTGCAGGCCAACGTTGCCCCATCTGCGCAGCCCTCATCCCTACCTGCCTCGCACGCCCCTCGTCCCCCCGCAGCGAGTTCCCCAGGCCCCTGTGTGACACAGGGATGGCCCCGGCCTTTGCCTTCCCTTGGATTTGCCGCCTTCTCCTGCCACCGAACAACCCTCGGCAGTTATGAAACTGTGCTCCGAGTTCCCCGTTAGGCATCCACAGCCCTTCGGGACTCGCAGACCAGGAGACAATCGCACAGGCTGGGAAGGCACAGGGAATCGTCTCCGGTCAGGGTGTCCCCCGCGGTGCCACCCCCAGCGCCGTGCCCAAGGGCTGCACCCAGCCCCACCAGCAGCAAGACGCCGCGTCGGGACTGGGCTCTCGGTGCAAACAACCACTGCGACCTTTTACCGGCCGCCACGCTCCCAGCGGCTCTCCATCCAGACCCTGCGCCCTCCCTCCGCCGCCTAAAGCCCTGCAGCAGCCTCTCCCGCAGCCTTACCCGAACTGCTCTGTCCTTCCCCTCGGCTGTACTCGCAGATGACGGAGGGGTCGGGGCTCTGCACTGCCAGCCGGGGCACGGCGGAGCCCTCCACGTCTGGCAGGGACGAGGGCTGCCCGTTGGTGTCAATGTAGATGCTGGGGTGGCTCACGCCGGGCTGCAGGTGCATGAAGGACTGCTTGGTCGCGCCGGGGAAGAACAGATCTGCGGGACAGAGAGAATCCAGCCTCAGCCGCTGCGACAACGGCACCGGCGGCTCACGTGCCCCCACAGAAGGGCGGATGGGGCTCCCCAGAAGAAGGGTCCCAAGGGAATCTGCAGGGGAGTGACGTTGGGGGGGGACGACAGTTGAACTGAGGTGCAGACGCTCCTCCTGCAAGGCTGGCCTGTGCGATCGCTCGCCCTCAGGACCATCCTGAACTCGCCCAGCCCCGAGGGCACTGGCATCCCCTAAATGTCCCGCAGGACTTCTTCCTCCAGCCCAGAGCTTTTCTGCTTTGCAGCAAGACGGGCGTTTGGTTCAGAGACAGCCCGAGCCTGAACCCGAGTGAAACGAGACCCACGCCGCCCACTCGTCCCCACTGAAACCTGACGGGCCGACCTGAAATCAAAGAGCAGAGGAAGGAGCAGGAACAACTCACCCTGGTGACCTCTGGGGACACATCCCCTTTGTGGAAATGAAAGGGCAGGGCGGGTATTTGCCTCCTGGCCAGTAACAAAGCCCAGTTGGGGTGTACCCGTGGGCCCAGCTCAGCACTACTGCAAGACCGATGTCAGGTCTTTCACCAGCATCTTCCCCCCGAGCATCTCTTGGGCATTTGAGCTGAACAGGCATCACCCAAGAGCGGGACCGGCAAGAGGGCTCTGCGCCCTGCGGGAGGCCAAGACACAGGCTTGCTCTGCCGGCGATGGAGGGTTCAAAGGCACAGCCCCATCGAGAAGGCACGGCCTGCCCAGGGACCCACTGGCTCCCCCTGGCCACGCATGGCACCCGGGTGCGAGATGCTGCGGGAGTACGGTGTGACTTTGCACTGAAGCAGCTGCTCCTGCTCCCTCTGACCTCAGCTGACCATGGGTGACACTGACCCTGAAAGGAACAGGGGAAATAAAATCCCATCCCATCTTTTACCGGCTGCCTTTAGACGGTATCCAGCAAGGCCAGGCACTGTATGAAATTAAAGAAAGGAAAAAACCAAAAAAGACCCGCTCCCACAAAGTTTGAGGTGTTCCTGTTGATCCCAGGTCATTTCCACAGTGGATTTTTAATTCCAGCGCACGCAGTTTCCAACCCTGGTGGTTTGCTACTCAGACACGACAGGACCACGGCCCTGCCGGAGGCCGTAATCCCGACACAAACCGCATACGAGAGCAAAACCCCAGTGTCTCCTTCCATGATCCACGCCACGCCAGCTAGCACAAAACACAAATGCTCGGTAGACCATGGAGCTCAGGGGGACCGGCCTGGTGACGTTACCAGGCCGGACATCCCTCGGAGAGCACAGGTGGGGACGCAGCACAGGACTCTGCTACTCCAACTCTCCTCTCCCCAGAGAACCACCACGACTGACCTGGGTCCAAGATGATTTCGGGCTCCGAGTCGTGGCTGGCCTGCAAGAAGGTGGAAGCCACCATCTTCTCCAGGGGCGTGAGGCGCGGCTTGTGGAGGGGCCCGCCGGCGCGGTTCATGGGCAGGTGCTTCTTGGAGGTGATCTTTTTCTTGACGTCCAACCGCAGGTCGCGCCACTTGTGCTTGAGGTCGTCGATGGAGCGTTCGGTGTAGCCCAGGAAGTTGACGCGGCTTTGGATTTGGGTCCAGAGCTGCTTCCGCCGCACGGGGTGAGCCCGCAGGGCTTCAGACCCATACAGGGCGCTGAAATGCCGGACCACATTCCAGACCAGCGTCTCAGTCTCGTCATTGGAGAAGTTGGCCTTCCTCTTCCGGCCAGACGCTGGCATCGCCTGCGAGGCTGCGGCAGAGGTGGAAGGGGCACAATTGAACCTCGGTCCCCACTCCTCTCTGTCAGCTCCTGGGGGGAACATGGGGCTGCGGGAGCCCGAGGGAGCCGCGGAGGAGGGAGCCGAAGCAAGAGCCCCCGAGGCATCCATGGCAGGGGAGGCTTGGGCCGGGGAGGATCTAAAGAGCCGCTTCGGCACACCACGCGGCAGGGGGGCACCTCATCCCCTCGCCCCAGCTTGAGAGCACCTGGGAGGGGAGAAAAGGAAAGGGCAGCGGTGGGTGGCGGCAGTGGGGGGTGATGGCGAGGGCCCCCGGCCCTCTCCAACCAGAGGCACCCGGGGACCCCAGCCAGCTACCACGGGAGCCGCTGAGAGGGTCATGGTCATGGTGCGCGCACTGGGACCGCGACAGAGGCCGCGGTGAGAGTCACAGCACACACCTCGGGGCCATGGTGAGCACCTCAGCCACAGCACACACTTCGGGGCCATGGCAAGTGCCTCAGGACCACACAGAGGGTGACAAGGAGCACCTCAGGGCCAGGCTGAGGGCGATGGGGAGCACCTCAAGGCCACAGCGAGGGCCTCGTGGCCGCGTTGACAGCAAGGGCGAGTGCCTCCAGGACACAGCCTTGGCAAGCACCCCAGGGCCATGACAGGAGCCACAGCAACAACTTCAGGGCCATGGCCATCGCCTCTGGGCCACAGTGAGCACCACAGCGAGGGGCTTGGTCATGGTCAGCACCTCAGGTCCACAGCAAGGGTCTTGGTGATGGCAAGCACCTTGGAGCCATGGCAAGGGCCACAGCCATGGTGAAAGCACCAGGGCTGCAGCACGAGGCCCGAGGGCCATGGCGAAGGCCTTGGCCATGGCAAGTACTTTAGGTTCCCAGCAGGAGCCTCAGGGCCATTGCACAGACCTTGGCCATAGTACAAGTCGTGGGGCCATGGCAAAGGCCTTGGCCATGGTGAGCATCTCAAGGCCATGGTGAAGACCTTGGCTATGATGCAGGCCTTGGCAAGGGTCTTGGCCATGGTGAGACCCTCAGGGCCCCAGTGAGCACCTCAGGTTCCCAGTGAGGACCTTGGAGCCATGGTGAAGTCCTTGGCCATGGCAAGCACCTCAAGGCCATGGCGAAGACATTAACGAAAGCCTTAGCCATGGTGAACACCTCAAGCTCCCATTGAGGGCGTTGGAGCCATGGCAAAGACCATGGCCATGGCAAGTGCTTCAAGGCGATGGCGAAGGCCTTGAAGGCCCATGACCAACATGGTGAACACCTCAAGCTCCCAGTGAGGGTCTCAGGGTTATAGCGAAAACCATGGCCATGGCGAGTGCTTCAAGGCCACGGTGAAAGCCTTGGCCACGGTGAACACCTCAAGCTCTCACAACGGCCTTCAGGCCATAGCAACGACCAAGACCATGGCAAGTGCTTCAAGGCCATGGTGAAGACCTTGGCAAAGGCCTTGGCCATGGCGAACACCTCAAGCTCCCGGTGAGGGCCCTGGGGCCATGGCGAAGACGAAGGCCATGGTGAGTGCTTCAAGGCCACGGTGAAGACCTTGGTGAAGGCCTTGGCCATGGCGAACACCTCAAGCTCCTGGTGAGGGCCCTGGGGCCATGGCAAAGACGAAGGCCATGGTGAGTGCTTCAAGGCCACGGTGAAGACCTTGGTGAAGGCCTTGGCCATGGCGAACACCTCAAGCTCCCGTTGAGTGCCTTAAGACCCTGGCAAAGACCGTGGCCACAGTGCAGGTCTTGTGCCCGTGGCAAAGCCCCCGGCCACGGTGAGCACCTCGGCAAGGCTCTCGACCATGGCGCACCCCAAGTGCCACGACACAGGCCTTGGCCCCGCCGATCCCCGCAGCCCCCCAGCACCATGGCAAAGCCCTCAACTGCCCTCAGCATCTCCAGGCCCCACTGAGACCCCGCCGGCGGCAACCTCAAGGCCTCGGCCGAGCGCCTCACACCCTCACCCACCCTC
>NW_008794177.1:873627-876790 GCF_000699145.1 Aptenodytes forsteri | reverse complement strand
GCAGCCTGTGCTTGCACGCCACCACCCCCGGGTGTTGCTTGCACCCCCGTGATTGTGCATCCCGGTGGGCACTTCCCTGCGCATCCCGTCCCTGCATCCCCCGCCCCCGGGTGCTGCTTGCACACCCGTGATTGGGCATCCCCGTGGGGATCCCCCGGTGCACCCCGTCCCTGCACACACACCCACACCCGGGTGGTGCTTGCACCCCAGTAATTGTGCATCCCGGCGGGGACTTCCCTGCACACCCCGTCTCTGCATCCCTGGGTGCCCCTTCCTCTGTACACTGATGCCCCCACGCTGTCCCTGCACCTCCGGGGGAGCCCCGTGCACACCCCCATGATTGTGCATCCCCGGTGGGCGCTACGCTGTGCACCCCTGGGTGCCCCTTGCACCTCCTTCTTTTGCACCCCGATGTCCCACCCGCGGTACTCACTGCCCCCGCACCTCTGGGGGAGCCCCGTGCACCCCTGTGATTGTGCATTCCCGTGGACACCCCCCCCGTGCAGCCTGTGCCTGCACCCCCCCGGGTGCCACTTGCACCCCTGTCACTGTATGTTCTGGTGGGCACTTTCCTGTGCACCCCGGGTACCCCTTGCACCCCCTTCCTTTGCACCCCGATGATCCCACCCACAGTAGTCACTGTCCCTGCACCCCTGGGGGAGCCTTGTGTACCCCCGAGATTGTGCATCCCCAGTGGGCACTTCCCTGTGCACCCCATCCCTGCACCCCTGTGTGCCCCTTGCACCTCCGTGTGCCGTGCATCCCAATGCCCCCACCTGCGGTACACACTGTCCCTGCACCCCCATGATTGAGCATCCCGGTGGGCACTTCCCTGCACACCCCTGGGTGGCCCTTGCACCCCTTTCCTTTGCACCCCAATGTCCTTTGCACCCTGATGCCCCCACCCACGGTACAAACTGCCCCTGCACCCGCGGGGGAGCCCTGTGCACCCCTGTGATTGCACATCCTGATGGGCACCCCCCGTGCAGCCTGTGCCTGCACCCCCCCCAGTGCTGCTTGCATTCCTGTGATTGTGCGTCCTGGTGGGCACATCCCTGTGCACCCCATCCCTGCACCCCTGGGTGCCCCTTGCACCCCCGTGTGCCATGCACCCCGATGGCCCCCACCCGTGGTACACACTGCCCCTGCACCCCCATGACTGCGCATCCCAGTGGGCCCTTCCCTCCGCACCCCATCCCACGCAGTGCCAGGTACCCCTTCCTTTGCACCCCGATGTCCCACCCACAGTACTCACTGTCGCTGCACCTCAGGGGAAGCCCCGTGCACCCCCATGATTGTGCATCCCCGGTGGGTGGCCCCCCCGTGCAGCCTGTCCCACGGACCCCCCCAGCTGCCCCCTGCCCTTGCTGCGTGCCGTGCACCTCAATGCCCAGTGCACACAATGCCCGGTGCACACAATGCCCGGTGCACACTGCCCCCACACCTCCCCGGGGGGGCTGCTCTGCACATCCCCGTACCCCCCCATCCCTGGCCAAATTGATGGATGCACCGTGAATGGCACCCCCCAGAGCACCCTGTCCTCTGTCCCCCATGGGTGCCCCAGCACATCCTGTCCCCTGCACCCATATGGGTAACTCCCGGTGTGCCCTTCATCCCAGGGGGGGGCCTTGTGCCCCATGTCCCGTGCACCCTGATGGTCACCTGGGTGCACCCTGCCTCTGCACCCCCAGGGTACCCCTTGCACCCTGTGCCCATGCATGCCAATGGGCACTGCTTGGCGCAGCCTGCCCTGTGCACCCCCAGGTGCACCCTCTCCCCCTTCACTCTGGCAGGCATCCGGGTGCCCCCTGCACACCTGGGGGGGGCCTGGCACCCCCTGCACCCAGATGGACACCTCCCGGTGTACCCTGCCCTTGGTGGGCACCTAAGGGTGCTCATTGCACTCTCTGTCCTGGGCACCCTGATGGTGCTCAGTGCCTCATGCACCCCCCTGGGTGCCTCTTGCACCCTCTGCCCCATGCACCCTGACGGGCACCCCGTGCACCCTGCCCCGTGCACCCTGCCCCATGCACCCCCACAGGCAACCCCTGGGCAAACTTACCCAGCACCCCAACAGGTGCCTGGGTGCACCCTGTCCCATGCAATGGGTGCCCCTTGCACCTCCTGTCCCCTTCACCCCAACAGGCACCTGGGTGCCCCTCGCACACGCCACTCGCTGTGTCCCAATGGGCACCCTGCCCCTAGGCACCCCGATGGGCCCCCCACCCTGCACACCCCAATGAGCACCTCTTGCGTTTCCTTCCCAGGTGTGTTCCAACAGGCACCTCCTGCCCAAACCCCCCTGTGCCCCTCCGGGGCACCGCCGCTCACCCTTCCCCCGGGTCCTGGCCGGGGTCCCCTCTGTGGGGGCGGCTGTGAGGGCTGGGTGCAGAGCACCCCTGGGTGCCATGGTGCTTGTGGGGACACGCCTGTCCCCTCCGCGGGCTACGGCCCAGCCTGGTGGCCCCCAGCTGCCCCTGGTTCGTGCACAAGTCCTGCCTCGGAGACGCCGGTGCGGCAGGGGATGGCAGCGGTCACCATGCCAGGGACAGGGTGCTCGGGGGTGCCTCTTAGGGCGCAGAGTCCCACATACATGGGGGGGCTGGGCAGGGGACCCCCAGGTGCACGTGGGTCGCCAGCCAGGTCCCCGCTGCCCGTGGTCCTGGTACCCAGGTGGGGACAGGGCGCGTTGGGGTGCTGCAGGGGCCCAAGGAGTGGCTGCTGTGTCACCAGGCCAGGGGGTACGTGCCCCCAGGCCAGGGTGAGGGAGGGGAAGGGGAGGTTTGGGGCAGCCCCACTGCTCCTGGCAGCCCCGGGGGAGCGTGGGGGCTCTGCCCGGCTCATGGCGGGGCTGGATGTGACCTTAAAATATTACAACCACCACCCGTGCTGCGCTTTGCTGAATTCTGCCTTTTTAATGCCTGTTGCAAACCTCTGGGCACCACATGATGACAGCAGCCGGTGGCACCCGGTGCCTCCCGAATACCCGCAGGAAGGAGCCACTGCCCCTGGCACAGGGACACCCCAGCACCACCCGTGTCCCCCCCCCAGCAAACACAACTACCCCACTCAGGGCAAATCTCCCCCGAGGGCAGCTCCACGATGGCTCCCACTGGCTGCAGAAGCCCCCCCCAGGGAGAAGTTTCAGCAGGCGGGTTCGTGC
>NW_008794177.1:870787-872962 GCF_000699145.1 Aptenodytes forsteri | reverse complement strand
TGCCGCCGCCCCCCCCCAAGGGGGGCGCCCCCCGCGCCCCCCCCCCCCGCCAGCCCCTGGCTCTGCCCCGACGGGGGACGTCCAGAGCGTGGCGGCTCCACAGCCCCCATGCACGGTGCTCCCCGCTGGGCACCCGCTTTGCTCCCGAGCCACACAGACCCACAGCAAACTCCACGGCACAACTCAGCTGGCACTGCCACAGGAGACGGTGGCCAGGCCAATCCGGTGATGGCCCCGATGCGCGCCGGTCCCCGTTACGGGCATGAGCGGGTCTGGGCATGCGCTGGCCGCTCCGCTCACTGCTTGGGAGGGGTGTCCCCGATGAGGGCTCGCCCGGCGCCGGCCAACACCATGTGCACTGCATCCTCCAGCTCGTAAAAAGCCTGGAAGAGGTCCGGCGAGGTGGCCCGGCACTCCAGATACCGCCGCAGAGTGGCCAGGCTCCCCCAGACCTCCCGCTCTGAAGGGCAGGGCTGCACTGCCGCCGGCTCTCCCGTGTCCTCGTCCTCTGCTGTCCCCTCGTCCCCGTCCGCCTCCACCGGCTCCCCGTCGCGCTCCAGCTCCTCGTCCATCAGCGTGCGGCGCTCCAGCTGCTCCTGGCTGAGCAGGCTGGGTGCTAGGGTGAGGGCCAGGGCCTCGGCATCGGGGCTGAAGCCGGCGGCGCGGAAGCAGCTGGCGATGAGCCCTGGGCGCACGTCGCCCCAGGCTTGTGCCAGCATGTGCAGGGCATCCAGGAGCGTCGGCTGCCCCGTGCCGCGCTCTGCGGGCAGCCACCTCAGCAGCCGGCGCCGGTAGTGGCCCTTGAGGTCGCTGGCGATGCCGTGGTCCAGGGGCTGGGCCAGGGCAGTGGCCGGCGGGATGAAGACCATTCTGACATTGGAAAGCTGGAGGTAGGGGTGCGTCTCGTGCTTGGTGAGGAGGAGAAGGACGCTCTTCCCCTGCCGCCGCATGCCCTCGTTGAACTCCTGCAGCCACTCGGCGAAGAGGAGGGCGGTCATGCTGGCCAGGCTGCCGGCACGGTAGCTCCAGGGCATCTGCCCCAGGTTGACGCCCTGCAGGCAGCGGGGCCGGGGGCTCTCCCCCACCACCCGCAATGGGGCCTTCTCGGAGCCATCGGCGTTGGCGCAGAGCAGAAGCGTCAGCCGGTCGCCGGCGCTCTCGCCCTTGCTGGGGGAGCTTGCTGGGAGGAGGACCCCTGTCTCCCCGCAGGCGTAGATCTCGGAGGGTGCGTAGTTGCGGAGAAGGCCGGGCAGAACCACACCGGTCCAGTGCTCGGCCGTGGGCTGCTCCGCGTCCCCTTTCTCCGCCAGCGGCTTCTTGAAGGCGAGGTTGTGGCGCGCCCCGAAGTGAGCCAGCCAGCCACCGCTGGGCTCCAGGTCGGGCCGGCCTAACGCCTCGGCGAGGTGTTTGGCCTTGAGCTGGAGGAGCGGGCCACTGACGGGCAGGTCGGCGGCGCGGGTGCCCTCCACCCAGCGCAGCAGGGCGGCCTCAAGGGCCGTGTCCTTCCCCTCCCGCTTGCGTTTGCGCTCAGGGTCGCCGTTGCGGTGCCACTCGCTCAGGATCCGCTCCTTGTTCTTGATGATGCGGCAGATCTGGGGCTGTGACACCCCGAAGCGCTTGGCCAGCTCACTCTGCGACACCTTGGGGCCCTCCAGCATCTCCAGCACCCGCACCTTCTCCGTCAGCGACAGCTCCTTCCGCTCCTTCCGGGGTGCCACCGTCCCCTCTGCCATCCCACTCAATCCGCGCGAGCGGCGGCTCCCCCGGCCGGCAGCGGCGGCTCTCGAAGGCAGGCGGCGGGGGGATGAACCCCCCGTTACCGGCACCAGGATTCAGCTCCAGCTTGGGGATACCACAGTAGCTGCAGCCCTGCTCCCGCGGTGGGACGGGGAAGTCACCAGGCCCTGCGCGGCGGGTCGGGGGGGATCCGGGCAGCTGGGACACCCCCTCCTCGCTCTTCACCTCCTGCCCCAGCCAGTCCCCTGCGGCGACAGGATCGTGTTGGGGAGGGACCCCCTCACCGGGAATCCTGCGGGGCCGACCCCTCCGGTTCGGCAGGATTCGGCCCATCACCCAAGTCCCGTCCCACCCGGCCCCCCGTGTCCCGCTCACCTTGGGAGGGGCCGGCAGGGGCCGGGGGCGGGCCCGGGGCCCCATGCGCCCCCGACCACCCAC
>NW_008794177.1:859461-869414 GCF_000699145.1 Aptenodytes forsteri | reverse complement strand
GGGTGCCGCCTCGCTCGGGCGGCGGAGCCCACGGCCCTGTCTGTGCCCCCGCAGGACCTGGAGTGGGACATGGAGTCCCAGGAGCTGGCCCTGGAGCAGCCCCTGCCCGCCCCCGAGCAGGGCCCCGCCGGGGAGGCCGAGCTGCCGGCCGCCGAGATCTCCCTGACGCTGGTCACCGAGATCCAGGCCGTGGACAGGAAGGTGGACGCCCAGGCCGCCCAGCTGATGAACCTGGAGGGGAGGATGAGGATGGCGGAAACCAAGCTGATCGGCTGCGAGAAGACGGCGGTGGAGTTCGGGAACCAGCTGGAGAGCAAGTGGACCGCGCTGGGCACCCTCATCCAGGAGTACGGGCAGCTGCAGAAGAGGCTGGAGAACATGGAGAACCTGCTGAAGAACAGGAACTTCTGGATCCTGCGGCTGCCCCCGGGGGCGAAGGGGGAAGTCCCCAAGGTAACGGTCCTCTGCTCCGTCTTTGAAACGGGGTTGTTCCGCACGTACTCTGCGCTCGCAGCCCCATTTCAGGGCAGCTGCGGTGCCGACCGGGACACAGCTTCCCTGCAGCGGTGTCTTTCCTTTAGTGCCTGGCGAGAAGCACCAGCACAGGTCCCTTTGTGTTAATTGCGCATCACTCGTTATATACGCGGGATCCTCGCCAGAACGCGTCGGCTGCTCTGTGCGGGGTCACAGATTCCTTAGCGTGGCTGGAGCTGTGTTCGAGTCCTGCGGAAGCGCGTGGCTCAGCCCTGTGTGCCTGCCTGGGTTTGGTAACCTGTGCCCAGTTCCTCTTCAGGGGCAATTGCGGCAGAACCGCGTCAAAAACGAAGTGGGAAGAGAGTCTGTGTCGGGCGCTGTGCGTGAGACGTCGCCCGCAGTGCGGGGAGGCTGAGCAGGGGGCAAGGTGCAGGCAGGTGACGAGGGAGAACCCCCTCGCCTCCCTTGCAGGCAGGGCTGAAGCTGCCTGAGCCAGGCACAGGGGCCGAGCGAGGCGTGTGGGAAGGAGCGGGCGTTGCTGCGTGGAACTGCCCTGTGTGGTGCTTGAGGGGTTTGAGTGAGAAAATTTCCCCGGCTGTTTTCTTTAACTAGAAGCAAAACGTCTTGAGCGTACGATGCTTCTAATTGCAGGTCCCTGTGGCGTTCAACGATGCGTCGTTTAACTTCTCTGAGGAGGAGTGGAAGAGCTTGAACGAGTGGCAGAAGGAGCTTTACAGGCATATCATGAAAGGCAACTACGAGGCCGTCATCTCGATGGGTAAAGACGGGCTGAGCCTTCTGATGTGCCAGGTTTTCCCGGGGCCTGGCGGATGGAAGCACCGCTGTGCCTGGCAGGATCGGGGAGGGTGGATGGTGTGCTGGTCTGGGAACGCGTTAGGCCGGCTTTCGACAGCAGCCCTGGCAATTAGTTCCGTCCTCACCAGTTCAGTTTAGCGGTGGATGGACGTCACGAGCATCGCTGCAGTGACTGCCTTTCCCTGACGGTCTCTGTGGCCGGTAGGAGCCGAGCGAGCACCCGGGTCGTGAGGAGGAGGGGAAGCGAGAGGACACTCGAGCCAAGTAAAGATGGGGAAGAGGGGAGTTTCTTTGTCACGCAAAGGTCCACAGATCCACCGCGCTGGGTGCATCAGCCCGCTCGCCACTTAGGGCAGCAGAGGGGTGCTCTGCCTCTGAGGCTCCTTCCAGCCCTTTTTGTGGGCGATCAGTCCTTCTGCTGCAGAGCCTTTCGTAGGGGAGGAGAGCTGCCTGCCTTGGTGTTCTGTCTGACCCCAGCCTCATCCCGGGGAACGTTTCTTGCACAAGCTGTTGCTGTATCTGCTCCTGTATTGCCAGGGGTAGAGCTGGGGAGAAGCAGCAGGCGAAGGCGAGCTCTGCCTTCTGCTTTCCCCTCCAGCAGCTCAGGGCAGTGCGTTCACAACTAAACAAACGTGCTCTGCTCGCTCCTTCCAGTCCCAGCTGCGGGGATTCCCTCTGGGGAATCTGGGAATCCCCCTGCTCCCCCCTGGGGGACATGTTGCCCTCATGAGCACCTACGTGTGTTCTGAGAAATGACCTTGCCTTGGCTGGACGTCCGTGTACGGTGGGCGGGAGTGCAGACGCAGTCCCTGGTAGACAGGCATCTCCTCCCTGTGCTGAGGCCACTGGTGTGCAGGCTCACCTCCCGTCCAACTCTGGGTGATCCAGGCCTTTTGTCCTTTTTTTTCCCCCCTTTCTTCCTTTATTTTTTTGGACAGAGGTCTTCTGCAGCCCCTGTGCGCAAGGGAAAAAGGTGAAGGATAAATACCGCCCCCCATTCTCCTGTTTAAAAACCAATCCTGCGTCCTACTCTAGAGGCGCAGGAACGTAACAGTCCCGCTGAAGGGGATCTGTGGATCTGAGCCTGGAGCTTAGAAAAATGTATCTGTGCTTCATCTGAAGGTTTCCTTTGAGTAATGAGGTTTAGGGGTTTGGCCCTCGTATAAGGCAAACGGATCCACCAGAGCAGCAGTGGAAATTAATACCCAGAGACTCACACTTGTTTGGAAATGAAGTTTTCCGCTCTCCATCCTAGGAGAGGTTGTGATTGTCCCCTTTCCCCCGCCAAAATCCGCAAGCAGCCTGTGACTCGGACGAGTAGGATGGAGCGGTCCTGGCTGGAGGGATCCGCATGGGGAGGGCACTTCCCCTGCTGCCGCTGGCTGACAGCTCTGGTGCTGTCCCCGAGCTGAAGTCCCCATTGTAATGGATCCGCGGACCTTAGCAGAGAGGAGAAGAAAGGAAGCCTGGAGGTAAGCACAGATGCATTTTCTTATTCTCCTCCTCACGCTGCAGGCTGGGAGGTGCTCCTCACCTGAGCAGAGTGTGCTCCTGCAATCCGCTCATGTTCCCAGGGCCCAGACAAGGTGAGCGGTGCAGATGTGTGAGAGCATCTTCTTAAGCCTCTCTTTCCATTACCCGTCATCCCCAGCAGCGAAGGAAGGTTGGTGGGCGAAGGTTTGAGAGTCTCTCTCCCGCGAGGACAAAGGAAACATTCTGATCCTCTTTTTACCTGCAGATGCTGCCATTTCAAAGCCTGACCTCCTGTCACGGATTGAGCAAGGAGAGGATCCCAACGCGGAGGATCAGGATGACTCTGAGGGAGGAGAAACCCCTACAGACCCCAGCACCGGTGAGCCATAAGGTTCCTAGGACTCAGTGGGGAGGTGGAAAGCAGACACGTGGCTGCCACTGCCCGCCTACGCTCTTCCACTTGTCTCTGCTGTTGAGTTTTGCCAGCTCTGCCCTTGGGTACAGGGGTGACTTTGCTTTCCTAGTCGGCTCTTACCCGGTGCGGCCATCTCTTCTGAAATCCTCTGTAAAGCAGCTGGGAGGCGTGAGCGTAAACTCCTGTCGTTCTTTCTCCTGTGCACAGAGTTTTCCTTTCCTGGTCCCGATGACAGCTCGTGGAGTAAATACGAAGAGACTCTGGCTGAAAGCCACGAGGGCTCTGAAGAAGAGGAAAGCATGGACGTCCCTAGTACATGTGAGTTAGAAGCGCAGAGCTTCGCCGAGCGCTGCACAGAGGGGGAGAGAGAGGCGGGCTCAGGCTCTTGGCACTTGCTGGGGATTGCCCGGGGTGAGATCCTGCCTTCGCTGTGGTCTCTGCCGGGCTTGCCTCAAGGGTCAGCGTGGGAGCTGGACGGCAGCCGAGGCAGATGGATAGCACGCGTGCAGAAGAAGCTGCGGTACATGAGCAGCAGGCTGTAAAAGCAGCTGTGGGCTGGCTAGGGGGTGCAGATCACCTGTACGGTGTCGCATCACTCGGCAAGGTAGCGTGTTTGGTCAGCCTCGAAGTGGAGATGAGCAGGAGCATGCGTAGTGCAGGCAAGCTTCGATGGCGTTAGCAACAAAGCTCTTAAAAGGTCTTTTCCACAAACATGTAAAGTGATATTTTTCACAGCTTTCTCTGTCAGCCAAAGGTGAGCCTTCTTGTGGCGCAGCAAAAGGTGTGTCCTTGTCACCACCCCATCGCTCCAGGTCCCTGCTCTGAAGCATGGGGACACATGAGCCGCTTCAGGAAGCATCCCTTGCTAGGATGTGCTTTTGGCTTCCCGGCCTCATTTCTCAGAAGCAGCTCAGCTGTTCCGGGTGATGCTTTTCCAGAATTTCAGCCTGATGCAAACAAAGCGGCCCGTTTTCAAGCCGCACGTTTAGATGTCTGGCAAAGTGACGAGCAGATGAAGAGCCCTGTGGTAGGGAGTGCCGAGCAGTCTTCTCTGGGCACGCAAATGTTCGGCACAGCTTTACCTTCTCGTGCTCTGCAGAAACCTGTGGTTTTTTCAGCCCCTCTTCTCCACATCCCCAGATCCTCTGGGCTCTTTTCATCCTCCGTTTGCCAGGGTCCTTGGTGGTTGCTTTGAGTTACCACTTACACCATGGGAGATCCTTCGGCCCCAGGCACTGTACAAGCCCAGAAGGAAGAGGTTTTATTCCCTTTCCCTCAATTTTTTTTTGCCTTTATCCTAAACCACATGTTCTCAAAGACCTGTTCTGCTTCACCTCCTGCTGAGGAACACGCTTTTTCCCTTTGTCTAGTTATATATAGAGATCTCGTCACTGTACTGTCTGAACTTTCCCAAGAAGTCTTTATCAATGATCTGGATGAGGGGATCGAGTGCACCCTCAGTAAGTTTGCAGGCGACACCAAGTTGGGTGGGAGCAGTGATCTGCTCGAGGGTAGGAAGGCTCTGCAGAGGGACCTGGACAGGCTGGATCGATGGGCCCAGGCCAACTGTATGAGATTCAACAAGGCCAAGTGCCGGGTCCTGCACTTCAGCCACAACAACCCCATGCAGCGCTACAGGCTTGGGGAAGAGTGGCTGGAAAGCTGCCTGTCGGAAAAGGACCCGGGGGTGCTGGTCGACAACCAGCTAAACATGAGCTGGCAGTGTGCCCAGGTGGCCAAGAAGGCCAATGGCATCCTGGCCTGTATCAGCAATAGTGTGGCCAGCAGGAGCAGGGAAGTGATCGTGCCCCTGTACTCGGCCCTGGTGAGGCCGCACCTCGAATACTGTGTTCAGTTTTGGGCCCCTCACGACAAGAAGGACGTCGAGGTGCTGGAGCGTGTCCAGAGAAGGGCAACGAGGCTGGTGAGGGGTCTGGAGAACAAGTCTGCTGAGGAGCGGCTGAGGAAACTGGGGTTGTTCAGTCTGGAGAGGAGGAGGTTCAGGGGAGACCTCATCGCTCTCTACAACTCCCTGAAAGGAGGTTGTAGCGAGGTGGGGGTCGGTCTCTTCTCCCAAGGAACAAGCGACAGGACGAGAGGAAACGGCCTCAAGTTGCGCCAGGGGAGGTTTAGATTGGATGTAAGGAAAAATTTCTTCATTGAAAGGGTTGTCAAGCATTGGAACAAGCTGCCCAGGGGAGTGGTGGAGACACCATCCCTGGAGGTCTTTAAAAGATGTGTAGATGAGACGCTGAGGGACATGGTTTAGTGGTGGACTTGGCAGTGCTGGGTTAACGGTTGGACTCGATGATCTTAAAGGTCTTTTCCAACCTAAACAATTCTGTGATTCTGTGATTCTAAGTCAAAATACTTTGGCTTTGTTTGTATTCCAGTACTGCAAGTACAGGACTTGCAACCCCGTAGTGCCAGGTACTGTCCTGAGTGTGCAAAGCAGAGATCACCTCTGCCCCGAGAGAACTGCGGTCTAAATAACGAGGCAGTTCTTATCTCAAAGAAATGACATGAATGTCTCTGCTCTGCCAGATGAACAGCAGTGTGATGAGGAAGGTCCCGAAAGCCTTGAGCTTCCTAGCTCATTGGCAGGAAAGTGGGAAGAGGTTTTCTCAAGCCCAGAGGAAGAGATAAAGCCAAGTAGCAAGAGCCGGAGCGGATCGACCCCGCAGCAGAGAACCGCGACGGGCAACGGGCTGAGGCGCTCCGCTCGCCGTGGGAGAGACTTGGCCAAGAAGGACGCTCCTGAGGACGCGGCTGCAGTAGAGGGGCCGTACATCTGCTGCGAGTGTGGGGAGAGCTTCCTGGACAAGCAGCTCTTTGCCACCCATCAGAAAGCGCACGCCAGCGAGGAAGCCTGCACTTCCCTGGAGCAAGGAGAAAGCTTCAGGCAGAAATCCAAAACAACGCCTACGAAAGCCCAAGGGCCCTCCCGCTCCAAACCGTCCAAGCGCCCCGATGGGGAGAAGAGCTCTGGTTTCAAGTACGGCTTTGTCAGGCACCAGGTGAACAACATGGTGGAGAGACCGTACACCTGCTCCCAGTGCAAGGAGAGCTTCAGCCTGGAAGTGAGCCTTATCTTGCACCAGAAGCTCCATACGGGGAAGGGTGACGGGCCGCTGACGTGCACCTACTGCGGGAAGGACTTCCGAGACCTCTCCAAAGCCATCCGCCATCAGCGCATCCACACCGGGGAGAGGCCGTACCAGTGCACCGAGTGCGGGAAGAGCTTCATCCGGCGGGACCACCTGCTCAAGCACTGGCGGGTCCACACCGGGGAGACCCCCTACCAGTGTCCCGTCTGCGGGAAGCACTTCCGCTACAAAGAGTCTCTGAATTGTCACCAGAAAATCCACTCCCGCAACCCCCGGCCCATGGAGGATTCGCAGCACAACCTGGAGTCGGCAACTCAAACCGGCCATTTCTGCGTGAAAAAAGAAACTAAGCAGTAGCGCTGCGGTGGGAGGCCGGGGCAGAAGGGCTCGCGGTTACGATAACGGTCTAGCAGGTGGACGTGCAGCATGATGGGAGGTGAACTTGTATCGCAGCTAATCCATGTGGTCATGCTACAAAGCCCGCTTTGTTGAAGCATCAAAGGAATTCCTCTTAAAAACTCTGATCGGACGGCCTAGGCACCTCTTTGACCCCGCGGGGTTACATGGGACTTCCATAGTGGCGTAGGCCTTGTACTAGTTGTCCCCTACGCAGGTTTGGATTTTGCCTGTAGAGAATAATCCCGAGCGATTCTCTGGGGTCCGTATTTAGCAGGTGTTTCCCCACCTATCTTTGTGCATATTCAGGAGTGACAAGCTTTCGCTTTCTTTTTTCCACTCGTTTCACCGCAAGGCTGGAAGCGCGAGGGAGGGAGGGAGGGAAGGAAGGTGCCGCTCCCAGGCAACTGGCCACCCGCTCCCATTGTGTTGCCGCACCTCGAACGGCAGCCCCGTGCTGCGAGGCCAGGGCTGGGATGAAGGGAAGAGAGGCGAGGCAGAGACGTGGTTAGGGGCACGACGCAGGATTTGTCGAAGGCAAAAAAGCAGAGAGGAGAGAGCAGCAAAGAGCAAGGTGAGAAAAAGTGGGTGCAGGAGGAAAGGACCCGCAGAAGGGGCTGAGGACATTGGAGCAGGAGGAGTCGGGAAGGGCAGCGTGTGGAGGCGCGGTCGGGTAATTCACCCGAGGAGGACACGTCTCTGTTCTTTCGAAGGATGTTACTGGCACCAGTCGGGCTGTAGTTTCCCTCTGGCCCAAGGGAACGGAGCCGCTGGTCCGTCACACAAACTCCTGTCAATGAAGGTGATTTTATTATTATTTTTTAACTGGGTTTGGTCTCATACTCAGGTAAGTCAATCGAGTGAAAGCAACTTCTCCTAACCCCTGTAAAGAGCTGTTTGGTTTTTAGTTAATCTAGAAGTAGTATATTATTATTATTATTATTATTATTAATTATTATTATTATTATTATACTACAAGGAAATGTGTGGCACTATATTTCACAGTTGATCTAAAACACTTAAATGTATGAGATAACTGACCGGAGTTTTTCAGACGTCTGTGTAAATATTGGTTGGGTTCTCGGAGCTAATTGGTGTTGTTCTGAGGTGGCTGTAAGTGGTGTCTCTTCCGCTGTGTATTGTCAGCTGCTGGTTCGTGATCGTGTTTTGTAATAATTTTTGTAAAGTCTGTCAATACAGTGTTTCCATTCTGAAGCCCGTGTCGGGTGAGTGATCGCAGCCCCAGTCCCCTCGCTGGCCTCTGTGTTTCGTCCTTGCTCGCCCCTCTCCTGCGGTGATGCCTGCAGCACCCTTGCCCGGCACCCGGCTGTTATTTATTAGCGTTTTCCAGGTAACTTGCGGGACTGGTGAACCACACAAGCCGAGCGGGCTCTGCTCAAGTCTGTTACTGTCCACGCTGAGCATCCGGGGAGCCAGATCCAGCAAACAAAGCTGCTCGGCGCGGCTCTGGGTGTTGGTGTTCGGCATTCGGGGTTCATGTTTTTAAGCTTTTTCTCTGCTGCTGCTACGTCTGGAAGCAGACTTCGGTTTTATGCGAGAATAACATCACAGCTCCAGGAGCTGGCCTGCGACACGCACAAATAGGGCTGCAGCAGTGGCCGAGGAGTCGCTGGCCGCAGCCAGGCTCTGCTGTGGGGTAGAGCTGGGACAGTCCCGTGCCAGGAGAAGCGGCAGTGTGTGCGGCTGCAGCACTGCCCTGCACCTCAGAGCTGGGATGTCGTGGACTGGCTCTCCAGCACTGACTGTGGCCCACTGCGGTGGGCGAGAAGGTGTCTCTTCCGCTGTGTATTGTCAGCTGCTGGTTCGTGATCGTGTTTTGTAATAATTTTTGTAAAGTCTGTCAATACAGTGTTTCCATTCTGAAGCCCGTGTCGGGTGAGTGATCGCAGCCCCAGTCCCCTCGCTGGCCTCTGTGTTTCGTCCTTGCTCGCCCCTCTCCTGCGGTGATGCCTGCAGCACCCTTGCCCGGCACCCGGCTGTTATTTATTAGCGTTTTCCAGGTAACTTGCGGACTGGTGAACCACACAAGCCGAGCGGGCTCTGCTCAAGTCTGTTACTGTCCACGCTGAGCATCCGGGGAGCCAGATCCAGCAAACAAAGCTGCTCGGCACGGCTCTGGGTGTTGGTGTTCGGCATTCGGGGTTCATGTTTTTAAGCTTTTTCTCTGCTGCTGCTACGTCTGGAAGCAGACTTCGGTTTTATGCGAATCACAGCTCACAGCTCCAGGAGCTGGCCTGCGACACGCACAAATAGGCAGTGGCCGAGCCGAGCGGGCTCTGCTCAAGTCTGTTACTGTCCACGCTGAGCATCCGGGGAGCCAGATCCAGCAAACAAAGCTGCTCGGCGCGGCTCTGGGTGTTGGTGTTCGGCATTCGGGGTTCATGTTTTTAAGCTTTTTCTCTGCTGCTGCTACGTCTGGAAGCAGACTTCGGTTTTATGCGAGAATAACATCACAGCTCCAGGAGCTGGCCTGCGACACGCACAAATAGGGCTGCAGCAGTGGCCGAGGAGTCGCTGGCCGCAGCCAGGCTCTGCTGTGGGGTAGAGCTGGGACAGTCCCGTGCCAGGAGAAGCGGCAGTGTGTGCGGCTGCAGCACTGCCCTGCACCTCAGAGCTGGGATGTCGTGGACTGGCTCTCCAGCACTGACTGTGGCCCACTGCGGTGGGCGAGAAGAGCCCCAGCGTGCTCTGCTGAGGGTCCAGCTGCCGATGCTGCGGGTTCGTCTCACCAGATGGGGAGGCCTGGCCCCGTGGGGCCCCTATGGCATCCTGGTGGAGCTGGAGGGACCTTGGTATGCGGGGCCGGGCTCACTCGTGCCCGCTGCCGGTCGGAGCTGCCAAGCCGGGCTGCGCTGGATTTGCATCGTCGCTTCCTCACTCGCACGTACCCAAGCTCTTTGTACTGGGGCTGCCAATAAACTGTTCCTGCCAGGCCTGGCCCCGCAGGGCAGCGCGCCGTTTTGTCTCGCTGCGCCAGGGCCTCATGCGTCCCGGGGAAGACAGTGCCGGCTGGCGGGGCTGAGCCGCGTGGCCCTGGGGACGTGGGGCTGGCGGGGGGCAGCGGGTGCCCTGTGGTGTCCCGGGAGGGTCCTGCCCTTCCCCAGCAGCACATCTCCCAGTGCTGTGCCCGGTTGGGCTGCGCTGCTTCTGCCTTCACCTCCTCATCTCACCATGGGGGCATGGCGGGGGGGGTCCTCTCTCTCCTGGGGTGTTTGTGGAGGGGAGACTGGCGCAGCCCCGGAGCCCCCTGC
>NW_008794177.1:847139-849386 GCF_000699145.1 Aptenodytes forsteri | reverse complement strand
CGTGACCTGGTCTGCAGCTCTGCAGGGTGGTGGCCATGTCCGCAGCAGATGGGTCCCAAGCCCTGGCTGGTGGAAGCTCCTGTTTCTCCCCCATTCCCATCCTGGGGCGGGTTGCAGGGCAGCCACCTGGCTCCTACTCCCCTCTGCCACTGCAAGGAGCTGCCAGCTGTGCCAGGGTGCCTGGGTAATGCCGCACTCAGGGTACTGGGGGGGACGCGCTGTGCCTCCGGGAGCTCCCCCCAGCCTAGCGTCCCCCAGGCTCTTCCCTGCCAGAGCCCAGCTGCCCTGGGTGAAGGCAGAGCCTGGTGCAGGGGGACGGTCCCCTCTCCCAGCCCTGCCCACGGTGCAGCCTGGCCTCCCTGGGGGGCAGCCACCAGAGTCCCGACAAGGCCCAAGGGGTTGTTCTGGCTTGGGACCAAACGTGGGACATGGACAGGGCAGCCCGTGGGGTCTGTCCGTGGGTCAGAGCCAGCGCAGGGACGTGGCACTTACGGCCCACGGGTCCCCGGCTTCGCTGCCGGGCTGAGACCGGAGGGTGCTGGGGCTCGTCAGCCAGCCCAAACCGTGCCGGCTGCCTGCAGAGCCAGAGAGAGTGAGCCTGGTTGAATCCCCCCCCCCCCGCCTCTGGAGCAGCCGGGTGGGATGGGGCTGCCCCACGCAGGGAGGGGTGGGGAGGGAGAGGAGGAGGGAGAGGGGCGAGCTCATGGCGGGGGAAAAAGCATCGCGCTGGATCCGGCAGCCCAAGGACAGGGCGACTGCTGCAGCTCCATGTCCTGGCTGCAGCCAGCAGCGAGGCTGAGCACGGCTCCTGGTATGAGCACACGGAGGCACCATAAATATACACATACGTACTTTTATGCTGTATATGTGTGTGTGTGTATATATACACCCTCATACACACGTGGCCAGCAGCACAGGTCACGGACACACAGCACTCACACGAACGCAGCACCAGTGGCCGCATCCTGGTCCCTCTCTGGCTGATCACGAGGCAGTTCCACCAGCGGGAAGTAAATATACATGATAAATATACATCTCTCTCTCCATACGTACAGCGTGGGTCCCTCCAGCAGCCGGGCTCAGGCGCTCCCTCTGCCCAGTAGCTGCCCCTGGATCCCAGTCTCCCCATTTGCACTGGGACATACAAGCCCCGGGGCAGTGACACCCCCCCGTCCCCGTCCCAAAGCTGCTCCCGGTGTCCCTTCCTGATGGGTGTCACCCCCAGTGGGGGGCTGTGGCTCCCTGGGACAGCCCAGGAGGGGCCCGGACAGGGGGTCCCTAATTTCTGTCCCCGCCTGCTGTCACGCCCTGTGCGGGTGGGGATGGGCATTGTACCCCCCCAAGCCCCAAGCATGGGTGCTGATGGGCAGCCCATGCCCCGCCATTCCGGCATCGCAGCGGTGACGGGATGCAGCCTTGTCCTGTCCCCCTCGTCCCCTCCCTTTTCCCGCAATCCAGAGGGTTTCCTGCCCTTCCCTGTGTTCCATGTCACCGACTTCCCTCCATTGTCACCCTGTGCCAGGGGTCCCCGAGGTCAGGACCGGGAGCGAGGCCGTGTGCCAGGGGGCTGCTGCCACGCACGGGACCCTGCCGGGGCTGCGTGTGGGCACGCAGCTGCACCGCAGCAGGAGGGGACAGCATGGGAGGGGACAGGGTGGGACAGGACAGGGCACATGGGACGGGACGGGATGGGATGGGATGGGGCTAGGGATGGGGTGGGATGGGGATGGGATGGGACAGGGTGGGATCGGATGGGGATGGGACAGGATGGGATGGGATGGGCTGGGCTTGGCTGGGATGGGACAGGGGTGATGGGATGGGACAGGTTGGGACAGGATGGGACGGGATGGGATGGAACAGGGATGATGGGACAGGATGGATGGGATGGGTTGGGACAGGATGGGATAGGACAGGGTGGATGGGATGACATGGGATGACACGGGATGGGACAGGATAGGACAGGACAGGGTGGATAGGATGGGACACGGTGGGATGGGATGGGACGGGATGGGATGGGATGGGGTGGGACAGGGTGGAGCTGGATGAGACAGATGGGATAGGATGGGACAGGGCATGGATGGGACAAGATGGGATGGGATGTGATGGGATGCGATGGGACAGGATGTGGTGGGATGAATAGGGTGGGACGGGATGGGACATGACAAGACTGGACAGGACACGACAGGATGGAAGGGAATGGGATGGGGTGGGACGGGACGGGATGGGATGGGACGGGATGGGATGGGA
>NW_008794177.1:843669-844185 GCF_000699145.1 Aptenodytes forsteri | reverse complement strand
GAGAGCAGAGAGCAAGTGCGCGGCGCTCTCATCCAGGAGTACGGGCTGCTCCAGCGACGCCTGCTGGAGAGCAAGTGGGCCGTGCTGGGCACCCTCATCCAGGAGTACGGGCTGCTCCAGCGGCGCCTGGAGAACATGGAGAACCTGCTGAAGAACAGGAACTTCTGGATCCTGCGGCTGCCCCCGGGCAGGAAGGGGGAAGTCCCCAAGGTAACGGTGTCCTGGGGTGCCGAGGCTGGGGAGCCCGCATCTGCGCCCAAAACACTCCCGAAACAGTCATGGAGGGCAGGACAGGGGGGAGACGCGGTGGGGGAGCGGGGACAGCCCTGGCACAGGTGAGCCGCTCGCCATCGGACCTGGAGAGAGCAGAACTGCCCCTCGCAGCTTCCTGGAGTCTCTCCCGCTGGGACCCACGTGCGGTGGGAGGTGGACCCGAGGGGAACGTCCCCCCATACTCAGGTCGGAGGTTTCAGTTCTGCTTCACCACGCTGTGCAGCCCGGGAGCGATTTACCCTT
>NW_008794177.1:837126-843609 GCF_000699145.1 Aptenodytes forsteri | reverse complement strand
TTTTTTTTTTTTTTTTTTTTTTTTTTTTTAACCACCATTTGAGAGAAACCCTGCGGATTTGGTGGTTCTGGTTTTTTACTACCATTTCTTTTACGACCTTGGCGCTGTGGTGGGGGTCTCTCAGGCTGGGGAGGGAGCAAGCGGGAGCTGCTGCTGCGGGGAAGGGGGAACCTCTGGGATTCGGGGGAAGGCAGACGAGCTCCCTGCGCTCGCAGTTGGGCTTAGCCGAGCATCAGAAGGAGCCCACCGATGATAGTCAGTTCCTGTTTGCATTTCATGACCCTCTCGCTAAAGGAAAGTCTGCAGATGGGACCGTGTGGGACGTGGCAAAGTGAATGTTGCCGCTTCGCCGGAGAGAGCAGAGGGGGTCTGGAAGAGGGGGGTTCACACCCCGACACCCCATTCGTGCAGTCAGGGAGCAGAAGCCTAACACAGCCCGGCTCGCGCATCCTGAATTTATCCTTAGAAATTATTACTTGGCAAACAGGCTTGAAAGCTGCAGTCTGCTCCCAGCCAATTTGCACACAATAACTAATGATAACTGGGAGCCCTTCAGGCCCAGGTAGAGTTTTCCTTCGAGTTCTGGGGTAATTGAATCTGGGGTTTTACGTCAGCTCATCAATAGGGATGAGGTCCAGCCCTAGTGCCCGATTTTTATCTCCTTTATGCTCCCTCCAGGCGGGCGCAAGCCTGGTCACCTCTGGAGAGTCGTCCCTGCTGGTGCGGGGAGCAGGAGGAGGAGGTCGGTGTCGTTTGGGGAAATCACAGTCTGAGTTCATCACTGGGAACTGGCCGTTCGGCTGAGACCTTTAATCTTGTGGAAATATGTGTCCAGGAGTTGTTTTAAATATAAAAACCAACTTGTTGATGACCATGAAGCAGCTGAAGCCTGGCCGTGTCTGAGTGGGAGCGAGCTGCTTTTGCTGCCGGCCGGAGATAACACGCTGGACTCCTGGGGAGCGAGGCGGCCGCTTGAAACCGTGCTGCTTGTGATTGCAGGTGCCGGTGACGTTTGACGACGTGTCTGTCTATTTCAACGACAAGGAATGGGAGAAGCTGGAGGAGTGGCAGAAGGAGCTGTACAAGAATGTGATGAAGGGGAACTACGAGTCGCTGATCTCCCTGGGTAAATACGGGGTGTCCTCGCCCTGGTGAAAGGCAGGTTCTCTGGGGCTCCTGGCTGCCCGCAGGCTTGGGCATCTTCTGAGTCCTCCTCAGAGATCCCCTTGGATCCCCTTGAGACCCAAATGCCCCATTTTAAATGGAGACTTAAAAACACGGGAGGATGTTTCTAGTCTGGGTAAGGGCATCCCTCCGACAATGTCCGGTTTTGTTCCCAGCTCGGGGCGCGGTGCTGTCCTGGCTGGGTGGGGGCCACCCGTGAGCAGGTGGGCTGGAGTCCTCCTGAGGCTCCTTCCAGCCAGAGTTACTTGGTGAAAAACGAGCACCTTCCCCGTGGCTGTTGGAAGGGCTTCCCTTCATCTTCTGGGTCGGCAGCGGGTACCAGCCCATGCACCCCTTCAGAGGAAACTTTTGTAGAGTGAAAAGTTGTCTGATGCGGTCTTGGCTACGCTCCTTTGGGGCATTTCCTACTGAAGCTGCAGGAAAAATTCTGGCTCTGCTGAGGCCAGAGGTGAAACGCTTTTGGCTTCAGGAATTTGCCTGAGAAGTTCTAAAACCCTGCCAGAAAAATGTACGGGTTGGGTTTCTTCTTGAGGGTAGTTCCTCTGTGTGTGGCACCTCAGCTCCTGCCTCCGTGAATCTCTTCTGCCCGTCCAGGGAGCCTGGTCTGCTTGCAGCACCAGGCTTTTCTGCCTGCAGACCCTTTGTGGATGCTCCTGAGTGTCTTCACGTGTCCCCCCGGGTGCTGGGGAGAGGTGGAAGCCGATATTAGGATTCCCTGTGCAGTAATCCCTCCCTCCATCCCTCTGTCTCTCAACAGACTATGCAATTTCCAAACCTGGTGTTTTGTCTCAGATCGAGCAAGGAGAGGAATCGCGGGTCAGGAATGAGCAGGACTTGGAGGAGAGCGAGATCATTACCGATGCCACCGCAGGTGAGACGGCAGCTTAGCGTGAGGGGAGCCGTAGGTTGCGTTCAGAGGAGCTGCTCACCCCAAGGCTCAAGCAAGTGTTGCTGAGAGCTGTGCCCGAGGAGGTTATCAGGAGGAGCCTTGCATACAAGCGGGAAAGGTTTGGCTGATGAGAGATTTGCTGTCCAGGTACAGTTCAACATATAAACCAGGGCAAGCGGAGCCCGGAGAGTTGGGCACTAGGAGCTGTCAGCAAGGGAAACTTCTGCAACCAGACCAGGTCCTCGGGGAGCCAGCGTGCCTGGCAAGAAAGGAGAATCGGGTCCCATTGGGAAAACCCATCCACCCAAGGGAGCTGTAGCCTTCCCAAAAAGTCCTCTCCACCCTCTCTGGTTGTGTGGATGGTGCCTGGGTTTATCCTTGGAGCATCGCCCCAGGGCTGGGAAGCCTGCTTCCATCCTGCACGCAGGGACCCAGGGTGCTGAGGGGTTTCTCCAAGGGCAGGGCTGGGCTGGGAGCAGGGCACCAGGGACCCCGAGTCCCGGAGCGACTCCCGCTCTGAGATAAGCGGGGCTGATAAGGAGGTGTCCTAGAAGAGATGGTGTCAGCTCTGCTGCTGGTCTCTGGCCCCTGGCTGCGGACATGGGGTCGCTCCGACCCCCTGCCTGTGCTCATCTCACAAGGATGTTGAAGTTAAATCGAGGCCAACGGGAAGAGAAAAATCATCTGCTGCCCACAGGGAGCTGCCGGCCCAGCACTGCGGACAGGGCATGTGGGGTGGCAGAGGGGTGCTGAGCTGCGGGTGCCGAGTCCCTGGGCCGGGCGGAGCGAGTCCCCTGTGCCCGCAGAGGGTCCCAGGCAAGAGGCAGGAGCGTGGCAGGGCTGGTTGAAGGGCAGGGGCTGAAGGGAGAGCAGAAGTGGCTGAGCAAATGAAACCCCTCTGCGGGATCAGCAGCCAGAGACAGCCCATGGGGAGCCGGCGGGGATTGTTGCGAGGAGTTTCTTTGTCCTGGCTCCCGGGAATGACGGCAGGCGGGAATCTCTCTTTGCTGCAGCTGGTATAAGGGTTGTGATCAAAACGGAGGAGCTCCTTCCTGAAGACAGCCCTGAAAACCCCGAGCTGCACGGGATGTCGGGGCAGTCGGAGGGGAGCTTCCAGAGTCCGGACGAGGAGGCAGCCTGCGAGAGCCCCTACGGCTCCGTCTCCCCTCCGAGGGACCTCCCAGGAACCAGCCTGGGTGACTCGTCCGAATACGTAGCTGACTTCAACGAGATCCAGAGAGTGATCGTTCACCACGGGAGCTGCACAGGTGAGATGCTCGGCACGCGGCTCCGCGGCACGTGGCATGTCGGGGCGACAGGAGGCCCAGGAGGGGCTGTTGTGGGTCAGGCAAAGGTGGGGAATGGGTTGGACAAAAGAGAAGGGTTAAAACCCCCCAGAACCAGCACCAGAAGGAAAGTTTCTGGCTACAGCAACCTCACGAGCAGCTGCAGTCAGACCCCAGGCTGGGAGGAGGAGGCGGCACACGCGTAGTGGACATCAGAGCGTGGTCTCTGAGGGCACCTGACCTGCTCCAGAGTGGAGCGAGCGGTGGCTCAGTCCTCCATGGGTGGGAAAGCCCTTGTTACACATGGAGAGCAAGGGAAGACATGTACCAGGCGGCATTTTATGAGAGCCCCAGTGAGTCCCTGCTGCTAAAATCCCACCGTTGCAGAGGGCCGGACATCAGTCGAGGACTCCTGCCCTGGTGTTAGTCGTGCGGAGGGATGGTGTAAACTGCTCAAGTGCTTACACAGCAGACTCTGCTGGAGGAACGTGCGGGGTCCTGCATGTCGACCAGCATGAGGGTTGCTCGGGGCAGGTCCAGAGGACGGGGACAAGGGTGGCCGGAGGTCCATGGTGTGCGAACTGCTGGGAAGGAAGGGGAAGTGTGAGGTTATTTAATGGAGACATGAGAAGATGGCACCGGGCGCTTCGTGTGTAAAAGTCCGCCAGTTGGGCAGCAGATACGGGCCAGGTCCTACAGACATGCTTTGAGGGCAAGAGATGGGAAAGCGGGGAGATGGGCTGTTGGGAACGGCGGGTTTCCTGTGTTCTGACGGCTTTGCAGTGGTGTAATGCAAACCAAGAAGGGTAGAGTTGGGCTCTTGAGGTCCTCCTCAACTCCGTCTCGTGGATCCTGTGGTCTCCTCACGGTTTTCTAAAGGAAACCAGATAAGCCACCAGTGGGGCTGGAGCTGATCCTCGTCCGAAAGCGTCGTCCCCTTGGCCGATGCATGGGGCCCCGGCTGGTGGGGCTCAGCGGGAGCTGCAGCAATGCTCTGACGGGGGTGCGGGTGCCGGTGGCCAGTGCTTGAGCAGCGATAGCCCCTGGGTCTGCATAGGGGAAGCTCCTTGCTGCGAGGAGGTGGGAAGGAGGACCTGAGAATGTGGGTTTTCCCCACTGACCCCTCCGTTGGAGGGGAGAGGGCCGTGGCTTTGATACATCCTGTGCCCGTTGGCTGCCTCTTCTTGGGAAAGCGTGGCTGCTCTTCCTAGAAAAGTACATAGGCCTGGCTCAAAGTCCAGCGCAGGCTGACGTGCGAGGGATCCACCGTGGGCCTTTCCTCAGGGCGCGCTGGCTGTGCGCGTCCCCGATAGGGCCGGTCTCACCAAACAAAAACACCAGGTCACTTCCGGCATCGGTGATGCAAGGGGGGAGCCTGACATGTGGCCGTCCATCCCACCGCCGTTTGCCTCTGGGAAGGAGGGGGGGGGGTCTCTCCCCACGCCCCATTGCGGCGAGGCTGAAGGAAGGGGACAGTCCCAGGCTGGGCACGTTGCCTCGGGAGCGGAGCTGGAGCCCGACAGCCCCGCGCCGTGTTTCCGTCGAGCAGTGCCATGCCGGGTGTGGGGAGCATTGTTGTAGCCCAGCAAAACGGCAGCAGATGGAGCTGCTCTGAAATCACTCTGCCGCTCGAGTCCTCGCAAATTGATGGCGCTTTTATCCCCCCCCCGTCTTGTAGCATCACGAAATTGCAAAACCTTTTCGCAGGCAGGTCTCACCGCACTTCTTTGCTCCGAAGAAGCCTGTCCAGGAGGCGGTTTGTCTGTCCTCCCTGTTGGGGAGTGCGCAGGCTCACCTTGCCACTGGAAGAGGATGTGCCCCGTCCCAGGGCGCAGGGCTCCGGGCTGCAGCTGGCTCACGTCCGGGTGGTCGGGCAGAGCAGGCAGGCAGGTGCAAACAGCTGCAGAAGCCCATGCAGATGTTTCTGTAGCAGCCCCCCAGGTGTGTAAAAGGCCACCCCGTCCCACTCGATGACCCTAATGCTGTTCCGGTTTTCCCCTGCAGAGGACGGGATCGTGATCAAGACGGAGGAGGAGGAGGAGGACGACCCTGACACCCTGGAGCCGTGCGCCATGTTCTCGGGCAGGACCGAGCCGCCGGCGTTCCCCAGCCACGAGGCCGGGCTGGGCTGCGAGGCGCAGTGCAGCTCCAAAACGCAGCCCAGGAGCCTGGCGGCCGCCCGCGTGGGGAAGCCCCCCACCTGCGAGAGGGACTCCGGGGAGATGAAGCCGGCCATCGCCCAGCAGCGGAACCGGACGAGGGAGAGACCCTACATCTGCCCAGAGTGCGGGAAGAGCTTCATGCTCAAGATCAACTTCATGATCCACCAGCGCAACCACCTCAAGGAAGGGCCCTACGAGTGCCACGACTGCGACCTCAGCTTCCGCAACAAGCAGCAGTTCCTGCTGCACCAGCGCAGCCACACACGCCGGGGCGTGGGGGTCCCCCGGCGCCCCGAGCACGGCCTCAAGCCCCAGCCGCGGCCCCCACCCCCAGGGAAGCCCTACAAGTGCTCCGAGTGCGAGAGCAGCTTCAGCCACAAGTCGAGCCTCAGCAAACACCAGATCACCCACGTCGGGGAGCGGCCCTTCACCTGCGGCGAGTGCCGGAGGAGCTTCCGCTTGCAGATCAGCCTCATCATGCACCAGAGGATCCACGCCGGCAAGAGCGAGATGGCCTTCCTCTGCCCCCAGTGCGGGAAGAACTTCACCCGGCCCTCCCACCTCCTGCGGCACCAGCGGACTCACACCGGCGAGCGGCCCTACCAGTGCAGCCAGTGCGAGAAGACCTTCAGCGAGAAGTCCAAGCTCACCAACCATTACCGCATCCACACCCGGGAGCGCCCGCACGCCTGCGCCGTCTGTGGGAAGGGTTTCATTCGCAAGCACCATCTCCTGGAGCACCAGCGCATCCACACGGGCGAGCGGCCCTACCACTGCACCGAGTGCGGCAAGAACTTCACCCAGAAGCATCACCTCCTGGAGCACCAGCGGGCGCACACCGGCGAGCGGCCCTACCCCTGCACCGAGTGCACCAAGTGCTTCCGCTACAAGCAGTCCCTCAAGTACCACCTGAGGACACACATGGGAGAGTGAGGGGCTGCTGATGGCTTCCCCTCCCTCC
>NW_008794177.1:831054-837024 GCF_000699145.1 Aptenodytes forsteri | reverse complement strand
GCTTTGTGTGGTAGCGCCGCTGGTCTGGTGGAGACGGCTAGGCTGATTGGAAATAAATTAATTAATTAAAGCAAGCAACGCGCGGCAAAATTAAAAGATTATATATATATAAAAAATTAACAGAAGCAGCTGATTTAGGGGGAATCCTCACCATCAGAAAAAAGCAAACAAACCAACAACAAAAGAAACCTGTACAGGGTGTTTTGCCGGAGTAGGACTCTTAACTGCTTTTTAAATCTACTGTTTGGTTTTTTAATAAATGTGGAGGAACTTTTTATTTGATAAGCAAACTTAGGATCGCCAAGATTTTTTTTTTTTTTTTTTTTTAATGCTCTGTAGGCTGATTCTGGCACAGTCACTTTTGTCCAGGAGCTCTGCAAAGGCGCTGCCTCGTCCCAGCTTTCCGGGCTGGACGCGACAGCCGCTCAGCAGCGCGTGGCGACAAGGAGCTCCCAGCCAGGGGGAGGTGAGTAATAAATAGATCCAGATGATGAGGAAGTTCTCCGTGTGTCTAGACTTGAAGCGCTGATAGGTGCCTGCCCGGCTCTCGGGGCTGTGATGCACTCATGAATTATACAATAGAATAAAATACTAGTTGCAGTAAAAGAACCTTTTTCTGGTAGGACCCCATCAGCAAGGCTCCTCCAAACACTCATTTCTAGCACTTAATCCTTCCGCAGCGGCAGACGCCTCTCCAGCGAGCGGCGACCCCGGGCGCCTGGCCCTCCCGCCGCTACGAGAGCGGCACCGAAGGCATCGCCGGCCAGCGCGAAACGCGGGAGCGGTTTGTAGACGTGGGTCTTGCCGCGGGGTGCTGTGGGGTCATGATGTACCTGTGCACAAGACCTTGACGTGTTTAACTGCTCTTCTGCTCTCTTTGAAACATACTGCGGCGAGCGGGCTGCCCTCGCCCTTGCTGATAGCATTGACCGTGCAGTCCCCAGTGGTGGGAGCAGCGAGACTCCTGCCCCAGATGGAGGAGCAGGTCCTGGGCTGGCTCCGAGAAAAGCCCCGGCCAGCTTGGGGCTGCCTGCGGGAGACTGCCCGGCTCCCAGGCACCTGCTGCCGGGGTCCCTCGCCACGCGGCTGTGGCTGGAGCCCCAGTGGGTGGGACACAGGTCGGTCTCCTTGCTGTTGGTTTGAGCTCCCGTCTCCAGCAGCTCGGTTCTCCGCGGTCCCAGCTCATCCTCGTCGCAGCTCCCATCGCTGGACTGCGGCTGGGTGAGATGCACCCGAAGGGCCGGGCCGTGGCCGGAGCGGTGACACCAGCTCCCCGGTGCACACTGGGCTCCTGGCTGACGGGTGCCGTGGGGAAGGCGGTGTCAGATCTCATGTTGGACAGTGGCATCAATAAACAGAGCAATGATGGGATAAGTTGTCAGGACCCGTTAATGCCTTTACAGAACCAAAGTCTTCACTGCAGGACTTTCCGTGTGTGTGAACCCCTCCTAAATTTGTAATTTACAGCCTCTTCCGTGCTAGAAAGCATGTGGAGCTGCTGAGAGCCGCTGGCCGGTCACCGCCGCGGAGAGAAGCATTTCCGGGCTGCCAGATCAGGCTCCAGCCGAGGTTGCTGCGTTCCTACTGCCGGGGTGGTGCTGGAAACTCCCTGGGAGCAGTCTGGGGTTTCAGGTCACGGTGTGCAGTCTGACGTGGCTTAAACGTGCTGCAACAGGGCTGATGTCCCGGGAGGGAAGTGCCAGTGTGGGACAGGAGGGCCTGGCCGCAGCCCCCAGCCTGGCTGGCTGCCCCGTGCCCCTCGGCAGCCTCCCCGCATTCCCCTCATCAGGAGTAAATGCAATTATGGGGAACAAAGAAATTAAAAGCAGAACTGACTCTGGTTCTCAGCAGCTCGTGTTTATCACGCTGGCAGTGCCACAGACCTGGCACTGTCCTTTTTCCTAAAAATGCATGGATTCAGCCTTTTTTCTTTTTGCAAAACACCCACTTAAGTGCCCGTACTAGCGAAGGGGGCCTGGCTGCCCCTCCGCAGTGCCGGGACCTGCCTGGGGAGCCTTGGGGATGGGCAGCCCCCTCCTTGCCTCAGCGTGGTCAGACCGGCAGCACCCACGCTCTGCTCAGTGCTGCTGGGCCCGGTACCGTGACTGCTCTCCCGTGCTGCTCCTCGCCGGCCGCGCACACACGTAACAGCGTCGGTTGCTGGACGCTGCCAGGATTTAACAACATCCAGGTGACCTTCAGTGGCTCGAATGTCAACAACCCCGTCTGCAGCCGCAGCTCCCACACCGGGGGCTGGGGGGGACACAGCCATCGCGGCCCCCGGTGGGCGCCAAGCTCAGGGTGGCGGCAGCACTGAAAAACCGCAGAGGTGGTGGTGCTGCAGGGCACGAATCCGAGGGCAGCACGTGCCGCGAGCAGCCTCGCCACCCTCTGAATTGTTGGCAGGTTATCAGCACCCTCCGCTTAATTGCAGGCGGACTCGTTCGGGGAGTGCTGAATGCTGCACAGTCCTCAGGTAAAACACCGCTCAACTATGGGGGTTAACAGCACCGTCCCGCAGCAGGACCGACTCTTCGAGGGCTCACGTCCCCACAGGTTTGGCCCAGTCACGCTTGCCCAGCCCTCCCTGGCCCAGGGTGCTCGGGGAGCTGGACGCGGCTGCACCCAGAAGGCAGCAGCCCTGGGGACAGGGCACAAGCAGAAGTCACCACTGTCCCTGCTTGGGTGTGAGGTGGGCAGTGTACCCCCTGCCAGCGCCCCAGCACCTGCCTGCACCGCAGCCCAGAGGCTCCGGCCAAGCAGGGAAACAGGCTGTCACCCCGGGATGCTGCGACGACGGTGAACAGGGGGCTGAAAGCATCGTGCCAACCCCGACGCAGCCGCCAGGATGGAGTCTGGGGACCCGCTGTGGCGGGGAAGCAGGCAGCAGGGTGGCAGGGGCTTTTGGCAGGGCACAGCCCATGGCAGGGCAGTAACCCCCCGGGGAGAGAGGGTTATTCGACTGCTTTATTGCCAGGGACAGCCCAGCTGCCAGCAGCATGTCAGGGATGCATGGTGTCCCCAAAAACGCTGGGGTCACTCCTTGGGCCCTGGCTGGCAGCACACCAGGGTGGTGGAGGAGCAGAGCTGACGGCTGCACACGGGGGTCTGTTTTTGGGCACCCACCACCCGCAGGGGCTGAGCCCACCAGCAGCAGCACAGAAGGAACATGCCCCCGCAGCCTGCAGAGACGCCCAAGGGGGCTCATGGGGCTACCGGGGCCGTCTTCTCTTCCTTAAGCACTGCTGGTGCCCTCTGGGTGTTTTGGGGCTGGGGCAAGAGCAAAGGAGACATTGGGAGAGCCGCCAGTGGCCATGGGGTGCAGGGATGGAAGCCAGAACCCCCTTGCCCTGGGGCGGCCGCTCGGTTTGGTGGGATTCCACGCGTGCAGGAAGGGGCTGGCAGCACACAGCGAGGCAGCCGGCCCCAGGGAAGTGGCTCATGGACCAGATTACACTCAGCTCCCGCATGTCCCAGCTGCCACGCTGACACAATCCCTTAAACTGCATTAATCCCCAAACCCGTCGGGTGGGAAGCAGCTCCCGCAAGCACGAGGCCTTGGGAAGGATCCTGCTCCGCACCTCCAACCTGCCCACAATGGCTCGAGCTGGGGCGAAGCTCCCTGGCGCTCTCAGGTGCGTTTCAGGTTATAAATGATAAAATTTATTTAAGCAGCCAGAGCATCTGAAAGTGGCTGGCAGCACCATGCCGAAGCATGCCGGCTTGCAGCCCTGGGCGCCCAGGAGGGTTCCAACTGCTCCGGGGAACTGCAGTGTCACTTTTTTAAGCAATTTATGTTTAAATTGAGAGAGGGTGAAAACCCAGCAGCAGGCTCCAGGCTGGGTGTCCCACCGGGTTCAAGGGGCCTCCCCATCCAGGAGCTGCTGGGCAGCGTTGCTGGAGGGCACGGGCCAGCAGCAAGATCTGGGAGCAGGGACCGTCTCCCCACCCCGCTGCACCCCATGACATTCTCTGGCTCTTGCACCAATGCCCCGGTGCAGGGTGGGATGAAGATTCACACTCTCACTCACACACGTGCCAGCCCTTCCCAGGCTGCGGCTAGCACCCCGCACCCCATGACATTCTCTGGCTCTTGCACCAATGCCCCGGTGCAGGGTGGATTCACACTCACACGCGTGTGCTGAGATCCAGGCAAACAAACGTAAAAAGACAGAGACCCGGAGTCATCCCCACTCCTGTGGGCTGCCCACGGCCACGTGTGTGTGCAGACGCGGGCACACACAGCGGGGCCCTGTGCTCCCCCCCAGCGTTTCCCTGCTCGTTCCTCCCTGGTTTGCACACACGCACACACACGCAGACATGCTCACACGCGTGTGCTGAGATCCAGGCACACAAACGTACAAAGGGAGAGACAGAGACATCCCCGCACGTGTGCACACACACACACACGCATACACACACGTAATGACACGGATGCACACACATAGACACATGAATGTACACAGATGTATATACCCCCCATACAGACACCGATACACACACAGATGTACACCCACACACCAACAACCAAATATGTGTATGGAGACACGCACACACAGACACATGCACCCCATACGTGCGCACCCCCCCCCGAAATGCACGCACACATGTACATGTACACACAGACACACGGCCACGCACAAATGTGCACCCACACACAGGCACACATGTACAAAACCATTCACACTTGCACATGCACACGCACAAGCATGCACGCACCACACACATGGACACACCATGCACATGCACGCACCACACACATAAGCAAACAGATGCACACAGACACATGCACACCCAGATGTGCCTGCATGCACACGCGTACACATACACATGCATGCAGGCACGTGTACAGGCATGTCAATACACACAGACACGCACGCACACACAAACATGCAGACTCATACCCACATACATGCACATGTCAACACAGAAGCACACCTGCACAGATATACACACACGTGCCAACACACATGCACAGATACATGTACACACACAGGTCCGCATGCACATACACACACATACATACAACATCCGTGTGCACACAGATGCATGTGCGTGCATGCACATACATACATGCATGCACATGCCGATGCAAAAGCACAGAAGTATGCACACGCACACCCCCCAACACACATGGCCACACATATGCACATGCATGCACACATATATGCACAGAGATGCACTGACATACATGCACGTGCCAACACTCATGCATATACTCATGCACATACACATGCACACACTCATGCACATACACATGCACGCATGCACGTGCATACACATGCATGCAAATACACATCCACTCACATGCCAACACATACACATGCACGCACACACGCCTGTACATGCCGGCATACATTCACACACACGCGCATGCCAGCACACAGGCACACCTAGACACACACGCACATGCCCACACGCATGCATGCGCACACATACATGTGCACAGACACGCATGCACACATCAGCACACAGGCATGCACACAGACACGCACGCAAACACCGCCCCCGCAGCCCCCCGGTGCCCCGCAGCCCTGCCCGCAGCCGCCCTGCCCGCAGCCGCCCTGCCCGCAGCCCGGCGGGGGCCAGGCCGCCACCCCGCGCCCCCCGCCCCGCCCCCCCCCGCCCCCGCCACACCCAGCGCCAAGATTTTAGCTTAGTTACTTCGGAGCGTTCCTCCTCCTCAAAGGCTCCCTGAAACAGTGGGGAGGGGGGAGCTGGGGGGGCTCTGGGCAGGAGCTGGGGTCCCTTGGGGAGTGGGCCGGGTCCCTTCCCTGGTATGGGCTGGGGTCCCCTCGGGGCACAGGGTCGGGTCCCGTCCGGGCACTGGCTGGGGTCCCCTCCAGGCACAAATCTGGGGTCCCTCCAAGGGGGGGGGGCTCTGGGCAGGAGCTGGGGTCCCTTGGGGAGTGGGCCGGGTCCCTTCCCTGGGATGCTGGGGGCCCCCCTCGGGGCACAGGCCGGGGTCCC
>NW_008794177.1:830305-830962 GCF_000699145.1 Aptenodytes forsteri | reverse complement strand
GTGGGGAGGGGGGAGCTGGGGGGGCTCTGGGCAGGAGCTGGGGTCCCTTGGGGAGTGGGCCGGGTCCCTTCCCTGGTATGGGCTGGGGTCCCCTCGGGGCACAGGTCGGGGTCCCGTCCGGGCACTGGCTGGGGTCCCCTCCAGGCACAAATCTGGGGTCCCTCCAAGGCACAGGTGGGGGTCCCCTCTAGGCATGGATCTGGGTCCCCTCTGCACATGGGCTGGGGTCCCCTCTGAGCACAGGCTGGGGTATCCCTCCATTCATGGACTGGGGTCCCCTCGGGGCACCGGTCTGGGTCCCCTCTGGACACAGGTTAGGGTCCCTGTCCAGCCACAGATTTGGGACCCCATCCAGCTGTGGGCTGGGGTCCCCGTCTGAGTATGGGTTAGGGTCCCTGTCTGGCCATCGTTTGGGGTCCCTGTCTGGGTACGGGTTAGGGTCCCCATCTGGCCATGGCTTGGGGTCCCCGTCTGGCTGCGGGCTGGGGTCCCGCATCCCCGCCACCCTGCTGGGGCTGCTGGTTCTCCCGTGGCTCCCACTGCCCATCGCCCCCCCCCAGCCCATCCAGGAGCGCAGGTCCCTCTCGCTGCTCACCCCTCTGTGGCCCTGCGAGGTCCCCGGTGCCCCATACATCCCCAGCCAGGGACGGGGCTGGG
>NW_008794177.1:823710-830166 GCF_000699145.1 Aptenodytes forsteri | reverse complement strand
CACTGCCCACTGCCCATCGCCCCCCCCTCCAGGAGCGCAGGTCCCTCTCGCTGCTCACCCCTCTGTGGCCCTGCGAGGGCCGCGGGCCCTGCTGGGGCTGCTGGTTCTCCCGTGGCTCCCACTGCCCATCGCCCCCCCCCAGCCCATCCAGGAGCGCAGGTCCCTCTCGCTGCTCACCCCTCTGTGGCCCTGCGAGGTCCCCGGTGCCCCATACATCCCCAGCCAGGGACGGGGCTGGGGCTGCAGCTACAGGGGACGCGGTGTCTCCCCCCCTGCATGCCGGCTGGGGGCCCCCACGCCAGCAGCTTGTCATGGCTTGGAGGAGCACGAGGTTTTTTTTAATACTCCAGCGAATTTATGGAGTGCGTCTGAGACACAGTGCTGCTGTCACTGCAGACCTCTTCCCACAGATCCCACTTCCAACACCAAAAGTTGTTTTTCCTAATTAAAAAAAAAAAAGCGAACCACAAAGTTGAGGGTTTCCACATGAAGCTATTCCAGAAATGTTTCTGGCCAAAACAGCTGCGCACGGGGATCTCCCTAGCCCGTCGTAAGGCGTGCTTGGAGAGAGGTGGGCGCTGCCTCTGAGCTCTTCCCTTCCCCACAGAGCTGAGCTCAAAACCCACCCCCAGTGACCCCTCCCTGCAGAGCGGTACAGTCCCCACAGGGGCTGTTTGGTGACATCATCTCACTCCTGCAAATCTAACCCCCAAATCACCAAAGGTGCTTTTTTTTTTTTCTCCAGGAGACGCTCCAGAGCAACCTGGTTTTTCTTAAAAAAGAGAAGGAAAAATTTAAGCCCAAAAGAGAAAAGAAAAGTAATAGCCTGCTGGTATGTGCTTCTCTCTCCATGCGCACGCCGTGCCCCCCTGCCTGCTTACCCACCGGTCTTCACGGGCGCATCCCATCTTTCCCTCTCCCCATATATATTTATCTCCTTTTCCATAACAACGCTATTTTCTCTGTCCCTCTCTGTCCATCCCATATGTCCTTCTTCCATCCTGCTCTCATTCAGACTCCGCCGTCATCTTGGGTCCATCAACATCCCGACTTGCCACCCCTCTCCCCCCTCCACTCTTCCAGCTTTCCCTCCCCAAAAACTCTTCTCCTTTTCCCCATGATCCTTGCCCCCCTCTCCGCAGCACTGGGTCCCCGTGCCCACACGGAGGCTCCCAGAGGACGGGATGGCTCAGGGGCCTCCGCACGGGCACCTTGCAGGGGAAGGTGGCCTTGGAGCAGCAGACGCTGCAGGACACCTTTGAGCAGCTGCAGCAGTTCCTGCGGGAGCAGGAGGGCATCCTGCTGGCCCAGCTCGACCGGGCGCACCAGGAGCTCACCAAGGAGCGCCACGAATACTTCTCCAGCGTTTCGGAGAGGAGGTCACTGCTGGACACGCTGACTGCGGAGATAGAGAAGAAATGTGACCAGCCGGTGGTTGAATTCCTTATGGTGAGTCTGCATTGCCCACCTGGGTGCTGTGACACCCTGGCGAGGCTGGGGGCACCCACCTGGCACCCTCTGCATCCCGGTGCCTGTGCAGCCCAGAGCCTGGGAGCATGGTGCCGGCTGGCATGCCAGCGGCCAGGCTGTGACACCGCAGTGCATGGTGTGGCTGGTGGGAGCCTGGGCCTGCAGTGTGAGCTGAGGGAAGGCGAGGGGATTTGGTGAGCGAGTCACCAGAGAGTCCCCAGGAGAGTGGTGTGACACCCCCCCGCCCCCAGTCCCCATCACCCTGCTTCATGCAGCAGGGGAGCAACTGTAACTCACTGCCCCGGGGGCCGCGGTCCTTCTCGGCAGTGCCAGAGCTGACCTGGTGTTTTCTCTCTTGCAGGATATTGGCAAAACCCTGAGCAGGTATGAAATGGGCTCAGCGTCGCTCTCCTTCCGCATGGCTCTTCTGGGCAGAGGTTTGGAAATGCTGCAGGTGGCCGAGCAGCAGCAGCCGGGGGGGGGAGGTGGCTTTGCCCTGCTGAGTATTTGGGATTTAATGTGATGTTATCTGGAGCCAGAGGTCATTGCACACCTCTTGAAGACGGGGTTCCCATGCCAATAGCTGGGACACAGCTCCCCTGAGTTCTGTTGCTGTAGGGGATTTTCCCCCCGTTTCCCTCCCGGCCCCAGGTGCTGGCTGACTGCTGGGGTCAGAGCTCCTCTCCGTGTTGTTTCCCCCCCCCAGCTGCGAGGTGGTGAAGGCCCCAATCCAGGAGCCGGTTTCCCCGGAGCTGCAGAGGACCGTTAAGAGCCTCTCTGAGATGAGCCAGCGGGTCATGGATGCGGTGGCCGAATTCAAAGGTAAAGCAAAGAAGCGGTGAGCGATGCCTTGCTGTGTAGCCGTTGTCTGGGCCCCAGGAGGGCGTGCTGCTGCCCCGGGGCGCCGGGCACTGCTGTCCCCATGCCATGCTTCCCCTTGGCTTGGCTGCAGTGGGAGATCCTCACCGCCCACGGCCTCTGCCTGGGGTTCGGGAGCAAAACATGCCTGCTCCAGACAGGACCCGTCTCCGAGATGGGCTTTGCTGGAGCCCAGGGCTGTGGGAGCTGGGGAGCAGGCTCCACGTCTGGCTTGCTGTCCAGATGGGGAGCAGGAAAGATGCCACAAGAGAAGAGAGACTCATGCATCTTCCTTTCCTTCCTCTAGTGAAGCTGCTGAGCGAGGTGGACAGAGAAAGGGGTAAGTTTCTAGAGCTGATGGGCACAAATGTGGGAAAAAAGCTTTCCAGAATGAGTTTCCTTATGTCCTTGGGGCAGAGATGGGCTCACACCACAATATCTAAATCCAGGGTCTGTCTAAAACCGGGTCCCTTTGTTCTGACTAGGCCTGCTGTAAAAATCCTGGTCCATCCCCACGCCAGTCAATACCCAGTGACACTGTCGTCTAACACCAAACGAGGGCCAGGGCAGCGCGAGGCCCTTGGCTTCCCTGTCTCTGGAGACTTTATCTTCTTTTGCTGCGATGTGTAAGACTGTGACTAGTTAAGCAAAGGGGCCCTACTCATTTTGAGCTGGCTTTTAGGCACAGAGCAGAAATGCCTTTGTGGATGCCTGGGGTCCACGCAATCCTGGCAGCGTCGCAGGTCTCGGGGCTGGCTGGAGCTGTTTGCACTGAGGCCGGTCTCTGCCCTCTCAGTTTTCGGGATGAGGGACCTGACGCACAGGATGGGTGGTGCCTCAGTTTCCCCCACCCTGCGGTCCCCTCTGTGAGCCAGGCCCCGGAGGAGTGGGTTTAGCAGAGGGCCTGGGGTGGTGGCACTGCGCAGTGACACCTCTGTGGCCTTGTGGGATGGCCGCGGGATGGCAGCAGAACATCCCACATGAATGGGCGGCTCCGGCTCTGCAGTGAGATTGCCTGGTTACTTGGCGGAGCGGGGTTAGGAGCTGGTTTTCCCTTTGGTGAGCACTCATCACCCTTATCACCGGAGCAGGGACTGGCCTGGCACCACTGCTGCCTTGCAGGCAATGCTTCCTCACACTCCGGGGATATATTGCTCCCCCACACCCAGCCTGGCGGCAACCCCATCACACTTAGACCCAGCAATATCCAGTACAGAATTAGCAAAGCAGGTTTAGCGAAGTCCATCGCGTCTGTCCCCTGCGCGTGGGGATGCTGCCTGGCTCAGTCCTGCTTCAGGGAGCGTTGCTTTGCCCCTGGGTCCCAGTGGGGAGGGCAACAAGGGCTCCATGTCCTGTGCTGCCCGAGGGGGCTGCGGGGGCTGCGGGTGTGCGCTCGCAGGGCACGAGTGCCCACTGTGCTCACAGGACATGTCCCAGCCCCGTGGAAGAGGAGGGAGTGGTACTGGTTCGCTCCTCAGCGGGCAATGGACTGATGTTTCTCTGTCGTGCATTAGTGAAGGTGACACTGGACCCAGAGACGGCAAGCCCGTACCTGATCCTATCGAAGGACCACAAAACCGTGCGGATGGGAGATGGGCAGCAAAAGCTCCCCGACACCCCCAAGAGATTCACGGGCAGCCCCAGCGTCCTGGGCTCCGAGGGGTTCACGGATGGGAGGCATTACTGGGAGCTGGAGGTAGGGGATGGGGACAGCTGGGCCGTGGGGGTGGCCGTGGAGTCCGTGCGGAGGAAGGACTCGCTCACCATGGCCATGGGGAAGATCTGGGCCCTGCGGCTGGACTGGAATCGCCAGTACACGGCGCTCCACATGCTCCCCGCCCCGCTGGAACTGGAGCAAGAGCTCCGGCGGATCAGGGTCCACCTGGACTACGAAGCGGGCCAAGTGACCTTCTACAATGTGGAGAACATGATGCAGATCTTGCAATTCAAGGCCTCCTTCACTGAGAAGGTCTTCCCATACTTTTGGCTCTGGTCACAAGAAACCTACATCCAGCTGTGTGCCTGACATGGTTGGATGCCTCCTGGTCCCCTGCCCATGCCTTTGGCTAGCTGAGCAGGCAAGAGGCGTGGGAATGATGCAGCATCGCGTTGCAAACTCACTGCAGCTCTGCCTGCGCTGGATCCCCTCTGCACATTGCTGCATCTCCTCCTGCCAAGTCCTTTGGAGCATTAAAGATGTGTTGTCCTGCCTGGGGGTGTCTGCATGCTGGTATCCTAGCCAGATCTCACAGTGACGGTGTCGCACCTGTCCCTGCGGGCACTGAGGACACACACAAATAAGCAGGAGAGAGGCTGGGAGGATGCTCTGATTGCCCATGCTGGTCTTTGGCAGCGCTGCATGACTTGCTTTGGCTCCGTGTGGTGTGCTGTGTTGTAGGCAGTATGGGGATGCAGCCACCCCACACCCAGGAACTCCCGGTGGAGCCACAGAGCTGCTAATAGTGGTGATAACTGCTCACTGTAAAGTCTGTAAAAAACTGATGCTTGAAAGGAAAACGTTCAGGGAGGGGACAGGGCTGATAGGAGAGCTGGAGTGAGAGCCCAAGCCTCTCCAGGCTGGAAGAGTGGCAGTGACAGGGGTGTGATGGGGATCTCTGAGGTCCTGGGTGGTCAGAGAGGGAGCAAATGCCATGTTGTCTAATCCAGGAACCAGGAGCATAGTGTGAATCTGGTGGGTGGCAGGGCCTAGGCAGAGGGACACGGGTCGCGTCCTGGGGGTGTAGGATCTCCTGACAAGGCCTTTACATCTCTGCGTCAGGCTGAGAACACTAGACCCAAGATCAGCCCTGCAGCCAGAGACAGCGGCCTCTGAAACCACCACAGGGAGATCTGGCAGAGCGCATCTGCCAGGGGCTCGGCTCAACAGCAGAGATCTGCAAACCCTTGTGTGAGGAGAGGATGCACGACCTGCTGGAGCAGCGCTGTGTGTCCCGAGCACCTCACTGTATCACCCTGTTTCTCCACCTGTAGAATAACACCGTGTGTTTTGAGGCTGGGACTGCTCCCCCCGCACTTGCAGCGTCCACAACTGGGCAGGCCTGGGGAACGACCCACGTAAGGAGTCCCCTCCTTTCCACAGCACCACCATTGCTGCCTCTGTCCTGCTCTGTGACCGTAGGCAGGGGACAGGGCAGGGAAAAGGCAAGGTGGGGCAACGGGTCCTCTGAAAGCTGGGCATGTGTCCATTTTTAAGGCAGATAGCAGCGCCTGGGTAAATACCACAGTCTCTTGCAGGTAGAGGACACGAGCAAGGTCTGGGGAAGTTATGTGGAGCGGCCCGACTGCGCCTGCTTTCTGCACCACCCCGCACGCTGACACGAGCATGCGGTGCATTCAAGTCTCTCTTCTCCCGCTCCAATTTCACAAGTGCCGTCGCTCCACGAACCCTGTCTCAGTGCTGCAGGGACGCACGCTGGCTTCTTATTTTCACGCTGCCGCCCACCGAACACCTCCCAAAAGCAGCCGCCACTTCCCCGGTGATGCTGCTCCTGTATTGTTCTCGCAAAGATCTCGTTGGAGGAGAAATGACGTGGGAAGGGCTCCTCGGCTCACCGAGGTCCGGTTACCTGCTGAGTTTGTGCCCTTTTTCCCTCACCGTTCCCAATTGCACCCGCTTCCACTCAGGCCCGGGGGGGGGGTGTGGAGGCACGGCTGAAGGGAGACAGCCGGAGATGTGGCGGCAAGGCAGGCGCCCCACGGAAGCGCGGACTACATTTCCCAGCATGCAACGCCGAGGGACCGCGTTGCCCTCCTCGGCGTTGCATGCTGGGAAAAGTAGTCCCCCTTTGGCACGCAGCCATGCTCCTTGAGGCGCCCTATTGGCTGGCTTCTCTATTGGGCAGGAGCGACGAGAAGCAACAGTGGGGGGGGGGGAGCGAGGCGCCCGCCGCCGTTCTTACTGGTCAGAACGAGCGCGTTGGGCGGGGAGATTTGAGAAAAAACACCCGCCCCCTTTAAACGTCGCTCGGAGGAGGGTTTTGATTGGTGGAGAGGAAGTTTGGCGCCAGCTTCGGAGCGGGCGACGGGTAGCGGCTGGGGTCAAAGCGGTGCGGGCCGCGCTGACAGGAGGACGGGAGGCTTTCAGCTCGGCTCGGCTCCATGGATCTC
>NW_008794177.1:810946-822718 GCF_000699145.1 Aptenodytes forsteri | reverse complement strand
CCCTCCTGCTACGCGGGGGCCCCCCCTCTCCACTGCCCCTCCTCCCACCCCTTCTCTGCTGCCCCTTTCGCCCTAGGGAGCCCCAAGACTGGGCCACCCCCCTCTCTGGCCCATGGGAGCCCCTGCTTTCCTGCCCACGTGTGGTCGTGGCTCCTGCGCTGTGGGCCATCTTTCCCCTGCGGTGTCCCACCACGTGCCACCATCTTCCCCTGATTCTGCTCTGGGCATCCACTTTGCTCCTGTGCCTGGCCCCAGGACCGGGTGCTTTCCCCTCTCCTGCAAGTTAATGCTGGTGCCTTTGTGTCCGTCCTTCCTGCCTTCCGTGCCACGTTAGCTGCATCACCTCACCTCCTTCTTGCTCCCCGTGGGCACCCTCACCCGGTTCCTGCGCACCCTTCCTCTCTTTACTGTTTCACATATGGAAAACGCTGCAGCCTTTGGGCTCTGCCGTTCTCCGTAACCACGCAGTTGCTCAATCCAATTTTGCTGTTACTAGTCTTTAACTCCTTCATCTTGTTACTTCTACAGTAACCTCTGCAGTTTGTCTCTTGTCTGGCTCCTGTTTTGCCCTGGCCCACTCTGGTCTTGACAGCCCTCCTGGTATTTGTCCTTTGTTTGCTGTTTTTACATCATTCTCATTTCTGTAATCACCTGCTTTCTTTATGATCCTTCCCTCCTTCAGATTCCTGGAATTCCTGTAAACGGTTCGCACCAGTCCCCTCTGTGTTCATTATTCTGTCCTTTGAGTTTGTAGCCCTAGCTTGTGCCCCGGCACGTTTTTTTAATTAACCCATGTGACGGAGGAGCCACACTCGAGTAGCTTTCCCTAAGGGGAAATGTAATAAGGTAATAGAGAGTAAGGCTACATATGATAGCATATCTCTTCTTCTGTATTGAAGCTGCCATCACCCCTGCCCACGTATGAAATTAGTGTGTGTCTGATGTGGCTCAGAGGTCGGGCAGGAGAGCTTGCCTCGAGGTTCCCTGCCTGCTCAGAGCAGCGTTTGTACTTGCATACGCGTCAGGTCAAGGGCTGGTGTTACTCAGTCAGGCTCTTGGATGCCTCGAGCCCCTTCACCTACAGAATGATTTAGACTAGTCTGATGGTTATGTGAGCAGAGAAGAACTTGCTTAGTTGATAAGACAAAATTTGAGAGCTAACTACTTATAAAAATGAGTTTCAATTAGAAGTTTGGTAATTTTTCTATGCAAAACAGTAATTACATGAGTAATGTAAAAGCCAAAGAGAGGGTTGCAGTCCCGAGAAGGATAATGGGGCTCTGGTATAGGTGTTTCTAGAGAATGGTTTGGGAGGTGCTAACGTGATTCCGGGCACTAATACCCTACTGCACATTTAAATTGTTTTTAGTCCTAAAGTTTTATTGCGAGGTCTGTTGCTTTGTTGTATTAGAACCTTCATTTGTGAAGGCACAAGCTCAGGACAGGCTCTAAAACATCGTCTCAAAAAACCTCTCACAGTTAGTATGTCATGGAGAAAAGCTTGGTGGTTTGGTGCAAGGTGACCAGAAAGGCTATCGGGAGAACGTTTGTCTTAAATGACACTCTCCCCGTCTCTGTTTTGGAAGCCTAACTTCTCATATTATCAGCACTGCATGCGCAGGTTTAAAAAACCAAAACCTGAAGCTCAAGTCCTATCAGCACTGCATGCGCAGGTTTAAAAAAACAAAACCAAAACCTGAAGCTCAAGTCTCTGTAGGTGTTAGATCTGAGGATATTTATAAGCGTGGTGTTCTGGTGGTGGCCTTGTCCGTCTACTCAACAGAGCACAGGAGATGGCAGTCTGCAGGATTGCCAAAGTGGAATCCTTTCACTTGGCTGGTGATAAAGGTTTCAGGTTATGATTACCTGTGCTGTGTATCTACGTTCAGGCAATCCTATATTGTATTTCTTGCTTCAATGAGGATCTAAAACAAGTACCTAACTTCCTTTACAGTCAGCATGAAAACGCTGAGCAAGATCTGGGAAACAAGAATACTAACGGTTTACAAAGAACAGTGTCATCGGAATCAACAGACTCAGGTATGGCTTTCTCAATTAATAAATAACGAGTGAGGCATGAAAAGCATCGTATCTTTACGTGGCTTCCACTGCAAGCAGCTTCCAGGGTTTGGGTAGAGAACTGATGCTGCCTGCCTGCAATCCCTGCAGCCACTTCTCATTCTTACGCTCTTGAAAGGAGGGAGGCAGGCAAACCATCACTCAGCAAGCTTCTGTAGTTCATGGTTTGGGTTGTGGGTGTGTGGTTTTGGGGGTTTTTTTTTTTTGCTTTAATTGTCCTGGAGTATGTTAGCAGTAGAGCTAGCATGGAGGAAAAACTGGTTCTGCCCCCACAGGGGGACTCTGACAGAGGTGGCTTTTTTCTTAGGATGACTGTTAAGACGTGGTTACTGACCTGTCATTCGTTGTACTCCAGCATGATGTTTATCACTACCATTTTCTGATTGCCTTGATGTTCTGCTCTGTACATGGTAGTAGGTCAACACCTTATCATGAGCGTATCAGCCTTTCTTGCAGTAGAGGCGGCTGAAGATGAAGGCTGCTGAAGATAGCCCAAGATAGGCTTTGGTGGTGAATTGGATTCCCACCATTCTCTAGTCTGGGGTGTCTTGCAGATATTGGCTTGTGAGTGTTTATAGTTGCGTGTTGGGGCTGTGGTCTGGAGAACTGGGAGATAGTGTTTCATTCTTCATTGTTAGGATCTGTTGCATATCTGCATTCAGCTCTGAATGGGACCCATTTGAGTTTCTGCCCTTTGGAGGGTGATAACTGTGATGAAAGCAAGTTGTCACCGTGTGGTTTCTCTCTTCAACCCAAACTATGTTAACCAGCTCTGCACGCTCGAATCAAGGCTGTTGAGCTGGGTTTGTCTTGTGGCTTGCTTTTTTTTTTCTGTGGCTTTTTGTTAACATGAACTGATTGTTTATCTGAAACCTGGGGAGCTGCATCTTAGTACTGATACTTGCCCAGAAGTATTTTTTTTTTTCAGATGTGATGTTTTATAAGAGAAAATGCAATAAGCTATAACCCCATGACTTGTAGAATCAGGGAAGCCTCTGATACTTCATTGGTCCAGCCCAGCAATGGAAATCAGTGTCTCCATCTGAATTTATGCACCAGTCTGACCGTGCATGGTGCTTTCAGCCTTCAAGGGAACTTTATGAGCCGCTGAAACATGAGTATAGCTCGCAAACCACGGAGTGGGACAGAATTATCAAGCTTGCTAAATCTCCACTTTCTTCTTGTCTTTTTTCTTTTTTTCCTGCCTCCAAAGCAGGCCTTAAGCGCTTACAAAACACTCGTGATTAAGGTTTCTGCTGTGCCGAGATCATTACCTGTCATGTTAGTCAGATTAATTCTTTGTAGTTGTTTGTTTAGATCACAGTCACTGAAGTAGCAACAAGTCTTGTCATGATGGTATAGAGTGTATTCTGGTAAGCTGTTGGCCTGCCACTAGGGCTTGGGAATACTACTGTAATACAAAAACTCCTTGGGGAATCTGTGTTTAAGTAAGCTTCATATTTGACTGTACTTAAATGCTATGTAGCTGTAATGTTTCGCTTGGTTTGTGCTTCTGGAGTGCTTGCTGTTATTTCCAGTACACTAGCGTGCATTAAGGAGGGCCTTTGACTACTCTTTTTTTTTTTCTTTTTTTTGGAATGACCCCAAAATTTCTTCCTATGAAGAGGTGTAACTAAAAACATGGCTTAAAAAACCCTAAAGGACTAAGTTGTTTATGAAGATGTGTGTGTGAGAGAACAAGCCAAGAGTATTCCATGTTACGTGGTAGCACTCTCTTCTGCATGACATGCTAGGCAGGGCTGGGGGTGCTTTTTTAATTACTCCTGTTTTTCCCCAAGCACAAACACCTGATTATCTATGGCCAAACCCAACAGTATGGAGTATCTGTAACTGTTATTTACTTCTACACTGAGGTGTGGCTGCAGATGGGACTTTCCACATGAGTTTCCCGTCTGAGCTCAGGGTCTCTGAGGAAATCTGTAGCGGTGTCTAATACTTTGTATTTCCTAGATACTACTCAGTAGAAAACACTGTCTCTCCTCTGCAGGTTGCGCTTTGGATTCGCCTGGTCCTGCAGCCTCAAACGATATCATGGAGGAAACGTATGTAACCATATGCTAAGCCTGACTTCTGGCATTCCACGTTGCAGCATTATCAGATGTGGGCTAATGAGAGGCTTGACGTGGCTTTTCCTTTGCTGGCATGTGTGCAGTGGGCTCTTCTCTCTCCAACTTGTAGAAGCGTGTGCTGTAGTGCTCTGCAGCTTGAGATGCTAGGCTTTCTGTCTTGTCTGTGTCCCAGAGTACTTAACAAGTTTTGGGTCTGAGTTAATGTGTTGTACCAACCAGACTGTTTGAGCATGACATTGGCACCTTACCGGGAGTCTGAGGCTGCACCACATTGCATGTAAGTTGCAGTTTTCACTCAACACTTACATACAAGCATAAATTATAATTTGCCTTAACTGATACCAAGCAGTTGCTCTTAGCTTTGAATTTGCCGCTCTTGATTAGGTTATCTTTCTTTTCCTAATCTTCTATCCCCAGGGATGGGGGACAGATGCCCTTGGTCTCTGATTTGCTGAGCTCTTCTTCCTTTAGCCTAGCTTCTCGTCTAAACAACGCTGAAAAGAATTTAAGGAAAGGAGGGGGTGAAGGAGTCTAGCTAGTGTTTCAAAAACTAGGATGGGATAAGCTGGCTATAAATAGCTTTTGAGAACGACAAAGTGTCACCAATAAGCATGTTGGCTTCTGCTTAGCGTAACACTCCATGACTTAAATAGAACGGTGACTTTTAGGGTACTATCCTTTGGTGCTAACTGTGGGGCATCTCGCTTGCTTTTAGGTTTGAGAAAGCAATTCTTGAATCCAGCAGACTGAAGTAAGTATACATCGATTTTTAACTTTTGTCGGTGACTGTTGTAGCTTATGGAGTTTTATTGGGAGGGGGGAAAGTGAGTTCTACTCATGTTACCATCTTTTAAAACAAAATGTTGAAATAAATCTTGGTTCTCTTTCATTGTAGCATTCGAATGCCTTTCAGAAGAATACATTCACTGCCAGTAAGTGAGGGTGGTATTGGTCTTGTATAAACGTTAAAGGATTTAGCGTGTTAAGTGTTTTTAGTTGGATACGTTCCATAACTTGTTCATTTTCTGTCTTCAAGAACAGCTGCTGTGGTACTTAATGAAAACTGTCAAAATTACAGCTTGTAAACTCAAAACCTCATTTAAGTTAGTGTGAAATTTCAGTGATGTGGCTTTGTCACTAATGCGGTTGAAGCATTTTGGTACCTGTGCCGAGATGTCAGCATAAGACTCCTGCACACAGTTTGCACCAATTTGTAGTCGGAGACCTTACAGTCTTCATTAACCCCTGTTTTGCTTAAAATGTAGTCGTGCAAAGACTATGTTGCGCAATACTGAACTGGCACTTTTGTATGAATGTTGTAGCAAAGCCTCCTGGGATCCAGTCCTGCTCTGAAGAGAAACCACGCCGATTCTCTGGATAGCGATGCTTTTCAACTATTGGAACAAGATGAAAATAAGGAAAATGTAAGTGTTGCTTTCTGTTGCCTGCGATGATATGGTGTAAGAGGCGGTAGCAAGGAAGCTGAATTAGTCCAGCCCTTCAGCAGTGGATGCGGTGGAAAAGGCTTCTTTTACTCTCTGCCAGGCTGTAGTTCAGACATAACAAAGTTTTGCATAGCTTAGTGTAGGGGAACTTGCAGTGAAGTGCGACAGCACCGATTATAGCGACTGCAAACTGATTATAGGTTAATAAAAATTTGGAAGACTTTGATTGTGCAGCTCTACCTTCGTGCTACTGAACCTGACTCCTTTTAGGCTGTGGCAAGGGAAAATGTATTCATACTGCTAGCTTTAGATAGCTACGAGGGGTGCCTCCAGGAAGCTGTTTAGATAGATCACCTCATCTCTTTCCGCTGCAGATGTGGGGAGCCCTGGTTCCTCACAGCACAAATGTCCTTTTGCTTGCTTTCTCTGAAAGGCCTTGCTGCTGGAAATCCCATCGGTAGGACTCTGACAGGTCTCTACAGAAAAGCGGGTGTCAGGAGACAGCCTTGGCTGCCTTTAAAAATGATTTCTTTTGCAGAGAAGTTGACTGACAAAAGAAATAGAAAAGCCTTAAGCCTGCAGGTGATGTCAAGAGGATGAAAGCTTGATTATGTTAAATGAATCGCTATTGTAACGTCTTTTAATTTGAAAACACATGCCTTCAGACTATTCCTGTTGGTAGGAGGGAACTTAAATCCAAAACGTCGGGTAGCTTAAAGGATAAAATGCTCCTAGCAACTTACGCCATTTAATTTTGGTAACGTGGTCGCTTTGCTTCCTTTGAATTCAGGAATCGTTTGAGTTTAAGAAGCCAACCAAACCAGCTTCTCGTAGTTCTGTGCACGTCCACTCCCATGATGGAAAAGGTGTTCCTGGACCAAGGCAGAGTTTGTCTCCAGCTCGGATGGTAAGTAGTACAGTGTTCTCTGCAACTAATTCTCAGCTAATCCTCTGCATACCTACTGTCTGGGAGGAAGAAAAATTGCATCATGATTCTAAGACAATGCTGTTAATCACTACTATTCATGTGCCAAATAGAAAAACTTACCTGTCTGCCAGATAAGAAAACTCAACGTTTGGCTCATGAGATGGTCAGAAGTTTGAAACATGGATTGTTCTGTAGCCTGTGAAAGATCAGTCAATACGGAGCTGAGGTTCTGCTGCAGTAACTCAAGGGAGCGTGGACATCGCTGTGGAATAGAGGAAGCTAGCTTGAAATTGTTTTCACTATCAGTAAAGTAGATATTTATGTTGAGGCAGATGCATTTGGAACAATGAAGCCAACTGTGTAGATGCAACTGAATCTTATGTCCAGATATGACATGCAGGAAGAAAATATTACCTTATTTGTATTCTATTGCTTAGAAAAAGCAACTGAAAGAATATGGTGGGCCTTGCACAGAAACAGCGCTGGGGGAACTAAGTCTTGTCTCCACTCCTTGAACCTGGTAGTCCTTCGTCCTGCTTAGTACTCTTGATCTTTTTCTCATCAGCTGCAGGATTTATATTAATTCTTGGTCCTACTGACACCACCCATTTCTCTCCTTTGCACCTTTGCTGGCTAGCTTCTTCCAGAGAAGAGGGTTATTGCTTAATGAGGCTAACGAAGCACTCTGCTGTTGTAAGGATCAAATAAAAGTGTTGGAACTCGGTTTGGGGTTTGCTCAAGTCAGTGTGTTCAAGGTGGCGGAATAAGGACCTTGTTTCCTGTAGTGCAGTGAGAGGCATGGCATCGCCTCTGTGGTTACAGCATCCTGCAGTAGAGAGAAGGAACGTTGTTAAAACTAACTGTCTTGTCTCAGTTTCCCACTGGTGAAATACGCACGGGTGAACAGGAAGACTATAGGCCAGCTTTCCTGCAGCAGTCTTCTCTGACTTCCTCTGAAAGTGAAGATGATGATGGATTCCTAGAGCTGCTAGATGAGCAAGATTTGAAGGTATGTACAAAGGAAGTACGATAGACACTTCAAAAACAGCTCTGTAATGTTAATAGTCTGCCAACAATATGTGTCCGTGGTGCATGTATGTTCTAGCAGAAGTCAGTGTGGCGAGTCAGACTGCAAAAAGCTAGGTACTAGGGAATCCTAGAAGATGAGTTATAATCATCTCTTTCAACTCTTACCTTTCAGTGTCTCTATCTTATATGTGCTCTTTCCTAGTGCAGAAAATGGGGATTACTTGGGGTGTGAACAGCAGTTTAAGAATTGCTGCTGTTCTTATTGGCAGATGAGAATTGCATTACTAGAGAGGATTATTTGAACCGTTGGCATTTTTCTTTAGAAACTTGCTGAAAGAGCTAGAGGTGATATTTGCTTTCAAGCCACTTAAATAGAAGACTGTTTCCAACTGAATTTGAAATGCTTAAAGCTTTGGAGGAACATCATTGTTAATCAATCAATGAATTGATATAACTGACCTTCTCCAACATGTTTCAACTCGGTTCCATTATTGGACTAGTAATTGTGTTAAATTCCTAAAACTGATCTGACAGCTGAATTCAGCTGGAATGTTTGCCTGAGCTGTGCAGAAGCTGTAGATATTTACAGTCTCTGCCCACGGATAGATGAGAATGAACTTTTTTTTCTCCTCAGAACGATGAGGAGATGCCATCTGATGTGGCGAGCCTCTGGACTGCACCACTAGTCATGAGGAGAACAGACAATCGGGTAAGTGTTCTGGCAGAGCACAACAGAACGGAGACGGGGACTTTGTTCTGGCAGCCGTTTTCACTACTGGGACAAGTGATCGCACTGTCTCTGATCCTTTATGCCTAATAACAACAAAACAAGATATGGCATAAACCCCCTTCAGTATTCTGTTATCTCTAAAGCCTGTTTACCTGGGAGACTTTGTCAGTGCGGAACAATGCTGATTGTGTGCATATATAGGCATTAACTTTCTTTTTACAAAAACACTTCATAAATGCAAGATCTTGACTTCCCTTATCAGATACTTGTTGACATATCTTGCATACATTCTGCACAGCCTTACCTGGAATGCCTGTAGCCCAATCTTCTGATAATAGACTGTGAAGGGAGTTTAGACTCCAGCAAAAAGCTCCTTAATCTGCTGATAGATTGTCTGCTAATTGGTATAAAGCACTCTGCTAGCACATCATATTGCTCCTGGTGCTCCAAGCTCACCCAGTCCGCACAGCAAGAAACGAGTGTTACTGGACATGTAGGTCCTGAATTTAGATGACCCTACTAACATCCTGCTGTTGCTGTGCAGTGGCAGCGTCTATACAAGGCAAAATTTGTAGTAGTCTGAAAGTCTGAGGCTTGCTTAGTTTCTAATCTAAATCTTTGCTAGACAACTCTAACATCTCTCCTTCCTTGTAGGCCAAACGATGCCGGTTGTTTGGCTCTTCATCTCTGCCTAGTGGGGTAGGAAGAACCACCCAGAAAAGGATGGAGAGATCCCAAGAAGAGAATTCTCCAGGGAAAAGCAAGAAGAGGAAAAGCCTGCCTGGAACACCTTCTGAGGACTCGACGGTTGGTGGCTTGGCATCCAATTTTGTAACAGAGACTTGATTAGGAGAGGATCTAATATAGGTGTCTAGTTTATGAAGGTTAATGAGAGAGCTTTTTCAGGTGAACTGCTGACTGAGCGAAACTGCATTCTCTCTGCATAGTGCAGGAGGTTTGGGGGAGCTGGTGCAGTAATTGCATACTCTTGAGCCTGAGTTTTGCCTTAATCCAAAGGGGAAGCTGGGGAGTCGTAGTTCAGGGCTTCAGAGTAAACTGAGTTTTCTGTTATGCTCTGGGAAAAGGGGGTCTCTGCTGTCAGTGCTTGGCATTTATCTCTAAACCATGTTCCTCTAGAGTTTGAAAATGGTAAAGACGCAATCCTCCACAGCAGAGATCGAAAGCATTTTGGACAGTGACCAGAGAGATCTTATTGGTGACTTCTCAAAGGTAATTCAAGTGATTTAATGGTCAAGTGTTAATTCAAAAAGATCTACAAAATTCCCTTCAGTATAGGAGCCAAAAATAAAATTCTGTCCCTGAATTTTAGAATTCTTAGTTTTAACTCTAGCAAAGCTGAAGAGATTCTTGTCAACAAAGCATCTGTGTTACAAAACTAACTGCTGGGCGCTGTGCTGTCGCCTACGTGGCTCACATCTGGAACATTCTCAATTAAATGCTGTCTGTCTTATAGGGTTATTTATTCCACACTGTTGATGGGAAACATCAAGATTTAAAATATATCGACTCAGAAATGGTACGTGCTCCAGGGACAGTAAGCAAAATTCTTTACTGGGGGGCATCTGTGTTACAAAACTAACTGCTGGGCGCTGTGCTGTCGCCTACGTGGCTCACATCTGGAACATTCTCAATTAAATGCTGTCTGTCTTATAGGGTTATTTATTCCACACTGTTGATGGGAAACATCAAGATTTAAAATATATCGACTCAGAAATGGTACGTGCTCCAGGGACAGTAAGCAAAATTCTTTACTGGGGGCGGGGGGGAACAACACAAAACATCTTTCTGTCTTATAGGGTTATTTATTCCACACTGTTGATGGGAAACATCAAGATTTAAAATATATCGACTCAGAAATGGTACGTGCTCCAGGGACAGTAAGCAAAATTCTTTACTGGGGGAAGGGGGGGGAACAACACAAAAACATCTTGAAACATCTTTTTTGTTTTGTGTTTTTTTTTTTTTCAGATTGTGTCTGTGCTGACTGGGAAGTTTGCGAGCTTCATCAAGGAATGCGTGATAATTGATTGTAGATACCCGTATGAGTATGAAGGAGGACACATCAAGGTATGTTGACCCCGTAAGAGCAATGTAGGGTTGTCTGAAGTTGCAAACTGGGATCACTTGGCACCACGTGGGCTGTTCTTTATTAGCGAGTATCCAAGGCCCTGTGGATGTGTTATAGCTGAGATGCCGAAGTGCCCCACTGGGATCTGTGATCCTGTTATGCCCACACGCTGCGTGAATCTCAGGATGCTGAGCTCACACTTGGTTCATAAAGTGACTTTTCCCTCAAAGGAGGGAATGTTCTGCTTTCCTTAAGCAGAGGAGGTGGCCTGTGTGGCAAGCAGGGGGATGGTTCCAGAGGAGGATGTAAGACACTCGGTGTCCAGCATCCTGATACCTAGGGAAGCTAAAATTAGAATGTTAAACTTAATTTAAACCACAGACTTCAAAGAACAAGTGGCTGTGCAAAACATAATTGATCTTGAAGCTTGCTGCTTGAGCAAGCTGGCTGGCCCTCTCGGATGCAATGAGATGGGAAGGGAAATGCAACAAGCCACAACCTACGGCTGTTGAAATGGCCATCTGAAACAGGTCCAGGTCACCTGGAGTCAGCGTTAGGCTATCTGTAATGTCTGCTTGGGTTTGAAGCTGTGTTCCCAACAGCTAGAGAGCGTTGCCAGAGCTCCTCTAGGAAACCAAGATGAGGAAACAGCTTGCAAGGAAGTGGGATAGGTTTGTTACTGTTCTCCTCCACTCACTGCGTGTGCTCGGGCATGACTGCCTTTACAGGGTGCTGTAAACCTACATATGGAAGAGGATGTGGAAGACTACTTGCTTAAGAAGCCAATCCAGCCATCAGAGAACAAACGAGTGATAATAGTGTTCCACTGCGAGTTTTCTTCAGAGCGGGGTCCTCGAATGTGAGTTGTCCCACACTCCCCTAGATAAGAACTTACTGCTGTGCTCGTTGAGAGCAAAGCTTTCAGGGTGGCACCAGTTACTGTGTTGGCATGCTACTTAATATGCGGTTTGTCATGAGTAGATGTTGGTTGTCACCTCTGGCAAGCATGTGACACAACCCATGATGTGAATGGCCATGTTGAAGTTGAGCTGGTGTGCTGGAAAGCTTAGAGACGGAAAGGGAAAACCGGTTAGCCACAGCTGTGCCGCCAGTGTGGCTTGTCAGCATGTTCCTGATAGGCAGTGGCTTTAGAATCATTGAGGTTGGAAGAGACCTCTAAGATCATCGAGTCCAACCATCAACCCAACACCACCATGCCTGCTAATCCATGTCCCTAAGCGTCTCATCTACACGTCTTTTAAATACTTCCAGGGATGGGGACTCAACCCCTTCCCTGGGCAGCCTGGTCCAATGTTTAACCACTCTTTCAGTAAAGACATTTTTCCTCATGTCCAATCTAAACCTCCCCTGGCACAACTTGA
>NW_008794177.1:794497-810310 GCF_000699145.1 Aptenodytes forsteri | reverse complement strand
AACTTACTGAGGGTGCACTCGATCCCCTCATCCAGATCATCGATAAAGATATTGAACAAAACCGGCCCCAAAACTGAGCCCTGGGGAACACCGCTCGTGACCAGCCGCCAACTGGATTGAACTCCATTCACCACAACTCTCTGGGCCCGGCCGTCCAGCCAGTTTTTTACCCAGTGCAGAGTACACCTGTCTAAGCTGTGAGCCGCCAGCTTCTTGCTTACAGGCTTGCGTCTGTAATCCAAGGAATGGGAAGTTTCGGGTGAGCGCCGTTTTCGTGTGTTATTTGTTGAATGCAAGATTTAACACAGGGCTTCTTCCTGCTACAGGTGCCGGTTTGTGAGAGAGCGGGACAGGCTGGGTAACGAATACCCCAACCTCCATTACCCAGAACTCTATGTCCTGAAAGGGGGTTACAAGGACTTCTTCTTAAGATGCCGTGTAAGTAACATTCTCTTAAATCCATCCCTTTCACACTCGGAAGAGAAGAAATGATAGCTAAAGAAATACCCATGTATTCATACTCAACCAGACTTCTCTTTGGAGTAGGGTGGTTTTTGCCGGGGTAACTTTTCCTGCTCTGTTTCCCAGTGCTCTCCCATACTGAGAGCAGTTAACATTTGGCAGTGAGGTTGCCTTCACTTCTCTAAGCCTATCCCGTACTTCAGAGCTGTCTTGCTGCCATAGCTGAAAGGTTTTTCCACTTGTCTCAGGAGTAAAATATAAAACTGGTTTCTGCCCTTTTATAACAAGCAGGAGTTCAAAATGTCATTTGGAGAAGGAATTTAAGACTACTCAGCCTGCAAGGGCTAGGGGAGAAGAGGCTTGACAGTAATTGCCGTATAACAAATAGAAACCTGAAGTCTCATACTATACTAAAATAGCAACATTGAAAAACTCGAGCTTTGAGTTTTCAGCCTCTAATTCAGAAAAGGAAACTAAAAAAATGCCCAGCAGCTCTCTTCCCAGCATTGTGAGGATGGTGTTTCTCCTATCACTTGGCTTCTGCTGCTTCAGCATTTCAGTGGCTGTACTCTTCTTTCTCCAGCTAATTTTCCCTGCCGTTCTGACACAAACTAGACTGTGGCCTGTCGCTTTAGTCCCTCTCAGGCCCTCACACTTCAGCGTATCTCTTAGATTACCTTCCTGTTCTGTAACTTGGTGCGTTTTCAGAGGGCTGTGAGATATTTGGCCTTCCTGTGGCCGCCTGGGCGGGGCTGTGTGTGGTTTCCCAGTGGGATGTTGGGTCTCCCAGCATTTGGGCCTTCTTGGGGGATGCCGGTATTCATGGTAGCGAGTGCTGTCCTGTTTTTTGGCTCTCCCTGCGATCTGCTGGCTCCCCTGTGGCATTGGATGCCTGGGTTTTGTTTCGGGCCCCGTGGGTATTGTCTCCCGAGGTGGGAGGACCGAGGGCCTCAAGGTGGCAGCATGGAACAGCCGACGACAGCCTTTAATGCTCTGGGACTGGCCTGTGAGCCAGGGGCTGGCGGGTCCGAGAGACAAGTATTCTTCAAATCTGTGCTACTTCAAGGTCTATACTAGATAGACTGACTTTGTTTATTGATGTCTGGCAGAAAATTTGGGGTGAGAGCTCTGTATACAGGGCTGAAAGTCCTTCGTTTAATAGCTATCACTTCTGAAGCAGCTGTAATCTGAATATCCCTTGGCTTTGTTCACGAATGCCTGGTATGAAACTCCTGCTCAGGGTGGGGACTCCAGTTCTGTTTATTCTGGTGGTAGTGGTTGAAATGGTTGCTACCAGGCCCTGTCGGTGAGTCTCAAAGAGATCATCACTCCTGTGACATAGTGAAGTGAAACCAGCTTCTCTTTCCCCAGAGTTTCTGCGAGCCCCAGAGCTATCGCCCCATGCACCACGAAGACTTTAAAGAAGACTTGAAAAGGTTCCGCACCAAAAGCCGAACCTGGGCTGGTGAGAAGAGCAAAAGGGAACTGTACAGTCGCCTGAAGAAACTCTAAGGGCTGAAGTGAACAAGCAAAGACTGCCCATCGTGGGAGGGGGGAGGCTGCAGCGGGAGGGAGACGTGCCTGTTCCTTGCTTGTGGTTATCGGGTACCAGCTCTCTCCTCGTCTGTTGTCTTACTGGGGACACCGTGGAACTTGTGGCCGCAGGCTTGAACCGAGCAACCTGGATGCTGGCTGGGAGCTGACTCTTCTGAATACTCTTGTTACGCTGCTTTGTGGAAACGGCTTCTCGTGTTCTGTGACATCCACCAACGGCCCAACAGTCTGCCCAGGGAGGGGTGGGGAGAGGCTGTCGCGTGCCATCTGCGTGGGGCTCAGCTGATACGTGGTGTAAGCAGTGAGGATATTTTAGTGCCTGTTATTTTTTAAATGCTTTATTTTATTTAAATACAGTCAAGTGAAGCTAATACCGCTACAGTTGAATCATCTGGATTGTACTCAAACCTTGTTTCTGCTAAAGGGCAGCCTGCTGTTGGGGTGTGGGGGGGTTAATTATTTTTCTCAGCTGCAGCTTTGAGTCTGTCTTTCAGTAGCATAATGCATCGTGGTGAAGTAAAATGGGAAATAGCTCATTACAGCTAGAGGTCCCACCTCGCTGAACTCCTGTGTTTCGCTGTGGGAAGCCTCTTGAAGACAGTCGAAGGGGAAATTGCTTATTGTACGTAGATACCGTGTTCACCTCGTTTACTTAATCTAGATTGCTTTATTTCATAGTAATTTGAATTTAGCTGCTGCTTTAGTTCTAGAGGAGTTGGTGTTTCAAAGTAGGGAGAACATCTGGGAACTGAGGGTAGTTCAGAAATAGGCTGTCTCAGGTGATCCCAGAAGTACCGGGTGGCAAAGCTGTTGCCAGGATTCTCAACAGCAGCAATTTACTGTCGCTGCTCCCTCCGAGGCTGCGTATTATCATGAAATGTGTCCAGAAAACAGCCCGGCTGTGAGGAATCACGCTAATGATCCTGGGAGGCTGTTCTGAAACTGCTCCTGCTGCCGTGGGTTTGACTTCGGCCACTTCTCCAGTAGCAGAAGCACCTTCTGCCAGGAAAGGCAGGAAATACAATTAATTCTTGAAGGAAGAGGAACTTCCTCAGCCGGCGTTGTACCCTACAGCTCAGCCCTACAAATTGCCCACCTAAAGCAGGATTCGTGGTTCCGCGGCACAACAGTGCTAGTCCTAAAACTGCTTTGCTGCTAATTTTTGGTGCCGCACAAGACCCAACTAATGACCCTTACAGTAGCCCAGCGATTTCAGGGTAAGGCCAGCTGCTTGCCGCAGAACGCTGTGACGATTGCTGTAGCTTTTTCCTCACACGTGAACTTCTTTGTGAAACTCGTGCTCCTGAAGCTGGGCGTGCAGCCCGGGAACGGCCATGCATCCTGGAAGCTCTCGGCTCTCACTTTAGCAGAAATCCACGCTTCACAGGGCTTGGCTTGCTCCGTGCGAGCTAGTCTTGCGTGCCGTTTTATCTGTGTCAAAAAAATACTGAAATGGAGGTGGCTTATGTGGAAATTTTAACTTGATTTTTTTTTAAAACTGTTTCTTAAAACCTGCTGTTAATCCTCTTGAGAACTGAAAGGATAAACTGAACTCTTTCTCATTTAAAAAAAAGAAAATAAATCATATCTTGCTGGCTTCTCTCAAAGCTGAATAGTTTGAATGGGAAGATGAAGTGCTAAATCAGAAATGGCGATTACCAAATCGCCCTTTGTAAGTGACCGTGTCCCACACCTCACCTGGAAGGTCCGAACTCCCCGAGGAAGCCGGTGAGGTGCCTGGGCGGGCTGTGTGGTGGGAGGAGATCACGTGCCGGTGAGTCAGCGGGGAAGGCCAGCTGCCTGCGACACGGCAGCAACGTGCTCTTTGGCGCAAGACCCATTGTGCCAAGCCTAAGCGGTAAATAATCAGTTTAGCAATACGACTGCCGGGCGAGATGTCTTGGTACAACTTTGTAAACAAATAGTCCGCTCTATGTGAAAGTTTAACTCACCAGCCATGTTCAAAAAAAGATGATGGAGACTGATGGAGTCGTGACGCTCTCTTCTGAGGTCACTCATCTGGAGCAAAACCATTATAGCGCTCTGTGGCTTTACAGTTGTGCTTCCTGCCAATGCCCCTAAATCAGCTCACTGTCCCAAACTTCCTGATATTCAGGAAACTGGCCGTGTTGGGGGCGTTCCGGCTCTCTGTGGCCTGGCAGTATCGGGGGACGTGAGCCTCGGTGTGCGCTTTGAGGGATCAGGTATGCCTGTAACCCTGTAGAGACGGAAATGAGACCCCTTGCTTTATACCCCACCTAGTTCTGCGTGTGCTGTGTTCTAATTATTCAGAGTCCCGAGGGTGGGAAGGAGGAGGCTGCGAGATGTGTGTTTCTAAACAGGATCTGTGCCATATCGCCCCGCAACTGTAATGGACTACTGCGGGCTAAGAGGATAAAGTACTTAAAATCCAAACAGTTTGTCTATCTCGTCTTGCGGTAGAAGGTGCGCTGGTGAACTGCTCGGCACCGCACACCGCAGCTTGAAAAGAAACCCACGCTGGCAATCGCTATTTTCCTGTCTTGCATTCTTTGCTCGTTGCTTCAGGTATAACTTTAAATGATGAAAAATAGCGCCCCGCTTTCCTGTACGCTCCAGGAATTCGACCAGTTGGAGGAAGGCTGGATTTCTGGCCCGGCTGGCAGAGCTGCGTGATACTTGTGTACCTGTAGCTGGCAAAGGTGGCTGGGTGAGAACCGCTCACGCCATCCTGCCGAGGCTCGGGACCCTGGCAGGGGTGGACAGAGGTTTCTGCTTTTTCAGCAGAAAGCGTGGGGATGAAGAGCAGGTGGCCAACAACGGGGTCAGCATTAAAAGCTTCACTTAAAATACAGCAATGTTGACTTCAAATCCACTGGAGGCTAAAGCAGAGAACTGGGTGGGTTTTTTTTCCTTGTCTCCATCTGTCATCCTTAAAACTGATGTTGAAAGCAGCTTACAGCTTCATCAGCTTCTACCATGAGCTCCTGAATGCCACAAAGCTTAGTGTTTTCTTTCATCTTGCTTTACCTTTTGTGGCCTTAAAAGGACACTTGTGCTATCTTTTTATCTTGCCGCATTTGTGGCTAATGGAAAGGCAAGCTGCAAAGGGCCAGCTGCCCTGGATGTGCCAGCAGCTCCTTCAACGGGGGCCCCTGGGGAATCAGAAGCGGGTGTTGGACATCCCTCCAGTGCTGCCTCACTGCGGCTTTTCAGCTGCTGCCTTATGGAGAGGGAAAAGGTCTTTTTAGCTACAACTGTGATACCAGGCAGCTCCCTGGTTTGAAATCCTTTTGCAACTTTTCAAACAAACCTGTCTTTGCCTTTCTGCCTCCACTATTTTCTTTGCCCGGGAGGGCTGTGCGATGGCTCTTCCCTGGCTTCTCGGAGCCTGTTCCTGCACCTCTGCTCCTGCCACTGACAGCAGCTTTCCTGGCAGGCTGCTGCACTCCCTTCCCTGTGCGTGGCAGCTCGGCTGCTGTGAAACCCAGCCTTGCAATTTTCTGCAGTTGTCAAGTGAAACTGCCCCCACCGGAGGATCTGCCAGGCCAGGAGGAATTCTCAGCCTGTGGCAGGAGCACAGAGTGTGCGATAGCTCTGCTTGGTACCCAGTGTGGTGAAAGGGCACAATAGGATGCTCTGCAAGGGCCCGAGTGCTACTGGCTTGGACTGAGGCAGAGGGGTTGAAATGATCAACTAAAATTCGCTAATAAACCAAGCCTGCTCCTGCTAGTTTGCAAGTGGCGAAGCTGGATGTGTTTCAGGGCAGCGGCTGGGAGACTGCTGTCTCCCCAAAGCTGGGGGGGTTGGTAGGGAGAAGCGATGGAAGGAGTCACCTCTGATGAAAATCTCGGCTGTACCTCTATGCGGGCAATGCTTTTTGAAGGAGATTCATGCGACTTTGCTGGGCAGAAGCTGCTTTGTTAAGAAAACTGGGCAGAAGCTGCTTTGTTAAGAAAACCATTGGCTTCTCGTCTTGGCAATGGCTTTTAGTGACACATGTGACTAAGCTGTCCCTTGGAGAGCTGGTGCATGGGCAGCAGTGCCGCATAATTCCTGGAAACGTTGGTACCAGGATTTGGCCAGGCTGCCGTTTGGGTTTCCTTTGAACTGGAGCTGGGCAGCGGCTGCTCCCCACGGGGCCGTTCCTGGGGCTGCGGCACAACCCAGTGCCCCGTAAGCCCTCTCCTGTCTGGGGTGACCCTGCTGCGTCATGTCCCATCTGCCTTCCCTTTCATCCACCGTGGCTCCGTGGGGACACCCTGCCATCACCTGGTCCCTTATCAAAAGCCCTGTGGTCCCTGCTCCGCTTTGGGCACAGTTACACCCCATTGCTGGGGAGGGTGAGGGGACAGTCCCAGCTCCTGGCTCTGCACCAGTGCCTCCATTTCCCCGGTAGCAGTGATAAACAGAGCAGCTGTGCCGCAGGGAGTGGGGCCCGTCACCCTCCCTTCCCCGGGAGCAAGGAGCAGAGGCTGCCAGCCAGGGCGGAGGGTGGAAGGTCCTTGTTAGAGGTCACCAAATCCAGGCAGAGCTGGAAACGAAGCTAATCTCCTGCTGTCAAGCCAAGCTTCAGGCGTGCTGGAGAAAACTCCCTGTGTGGGTGCCAGCCTTCGGCCTGGCAGCAGCTGCAGCATGGCTGTGTCCCCGTGCCGATGGGGAAGGTGTGTGGGAGGCCGGGCTGTGCAGCCCCGGGGGATGAGGCACCGGGCACGGCCGTCACAATGCACCCGCACCGGAGCTCTTGCTGGGTGCACTCCTGCACCTCCCCACCGGGACCAGCCACATGCGCTGTCGGTGCCAGGAGCCACTTGGTGCCTCTGTGCTCCCTGGGGGCCCACGCTGGAGCCAAGGGGCCTGGGCAGCTGCTGCCTTTTAAGGCTGCTCTGGGCTGATGAATTGGCTGCCAACCTGCGTGGCGGCGCTCAGCAGGCAGCAGCACACTGGGGGTCCTGGGCAGGCGGCGCAGACCGTCTGCTCAGTGTTAAGGAATGATGGGTTTTCCCTGGCGGTGCCCCGTTCTCTTCCCCGCTGCGGCTGAGGGCTGTGCCCGCCGAGCAGCCGCTGTCGTTCCCCGTGAGGCTCTTGCACTCCTGGCTCCGCTCGGCCCCCGCGGCTCTTGGTTGGCAGCCCCAGCTCTGCCCCGTGTCTTATTTTAGATGCACAGAGCTGACGCCACGCTCTCCTGGTGCTGCCTGCTCTTGGTCAATGCCATGCACGTCCATCCGTGCCACGGCCAGGATGGGATGCTCCCAGCTCTAGCCCTCCCCACGGGCTGCAGACCCCCAGGGTGGGGGAGCAGATGGCCGCTGGGCTCAGCCCCGCGGTGCTCACCCGGCACTTTGCTCCGGTGCAATTTGCTCTCTTTTAGCATGTGGAGGTGAGACACGGCCAGTGTCACCCAGCCTCTGGGGGCAGGTGGAAACCAGCTCTCTGCCATCACCTGCGCATGCGAGGGGGGACCCAGCGGCCGGGCGGGTGCAATGTCCCGGCTGATGGAGGCCCTGGCCATGGCTTCACTCATGCCTGTGGTTCACAGCCGTCCCTGGCCATGTGGGACCATGGTGCCCGTCCTTCCTCCTGCTGTGGGAACAGGCCCTGCAGGTCACCCAGAAACAGATTAAACTGGCTAAACTGAGTTTGCGTGTCAGGGCTGGATGAGGAATGTGCATCTAGATTAAATCCGGTGCGTTCATCTGCCCGGGGAGCTCTATCGAGAGGGTAGGTTTAGGCACTGGGTAGGGCCATCTGGCTCAGTCCTGGGGGTGGGCAGCAGCCAGGCACCACGTGCCCCTTGGGCAGGGGCATCGCCCAGTGCATGCAGGACACGGCTGCCCTTCACCAGCAGCACAAGGGGAGCCCCCAGACCAAAAGGACCCTGTCCACCCTCACCATGCGCAGGAGCATCCCTGTCCCTAGCAGCCTCCTCCTACACCGCTCTGGCAGGACCATTTCCCCTGCCAGGGCGTCGCAGAGCTGAGAAACCCACCGGTGGGTGGCTTTGCCAAAACACTTGTGCTCCTGTCGAGTTGGGAGTGACAAACCCTCTTCCTCCCGCTGACAAGGCACCAGCGACGATTGGGGTGTAATTGTCCCCAAGAAACCATGGAGCTGTGAGTGTGGGATGCGAATGACACTGCTGCCACCTGGAAAAGGCGCTGCCATCCACCTCCAGCAGCACCTGGGAAATTTATTTTTGCTGCATCGCAGGTGATGCCCAGACTATTCCTGGAAACCACCGGTGCCATCAGACCTGTCACTCGCATCAACCCCGCGCTGCCGGCAATGGTCCCTGTCGAGGGGACAGGGCATGGGCTGCCTTCAGCTGCTGCCTGAGGGGCATGAGGTGGCAGAAGGGAGCAGGCAGGGGTCTGCACTGCCGGGGTCTTCCTCAGCCAAAATACTTCCCCCACAGTGGGTGGGCAGGTGGGGAGGAAGGGTGGGCATGCACAGGGGAAGGCAGCCCCAGAGGCACCTCCATGCCCCATCCAGACTTTGCCCCTTGGCTTCATCTCCTGCAACAGGGCCGTGCTCACAAGCCTTTTAAGATGCTACAGAGCCTCAGGCACCTTTGGAGAAGGGATGTCACCGAGATGCTCACGGCTTGGCCACTTGGGCCAGCATGAGTCTGCCTTTGGGGGTTTTATCTGCTTTTGGGGGACACAGCCCCAGTGGCCGCAGACAGGATGTGCTGGCCCTGGGGGGGGGAGGTTTGCTGCTTTCCACCTGCAGAAGACACATCCCCGTTTGTTTCTGTTGGATGAACTCTCCAGCAATGTTTGCTGGGGCTTGAGGCTCAAGCAAGGAGCCATAAAAAGGGAGAATAACATCAAAAGAGGAAAGTGGAAGGAGGCCAAGAGGAACGCGGCCAAGAGCCCTTTCCTTCTTTCTCTTTTGCTCTGTGCGGGAAATCCCCGAGACTGTGGGCTGTGTCACATCCCTGTGCCAGGCGAGACATGGCCCCGACCCCGCACAGCCCTGCCACCACGAGGCCACGCAAGCAGGAGGGTCCCCGACAGTGGCTCAGGGGTCCCGGGGAGGGCAGGGAACCAGGGAAAGGCTCAGCCGGAGGAGAGGGGCCCAGGGAAGGAGCTCCCATCCGGAGCTGGGGTGAAACCACACTGCAGCTTTCACTCCATCTCGGTGGATGGACGTGTGGGGTGACTTTTGCAATCGCATTTGGTGGGACAGGAAGATCAGTCCCCACTGGGATGTGTGTGCCGGCGGAGGAGCCCTGTGGCTGGATCCCAGGTGTCTCCAGCAAAGGAATTAAGCAGGGCGGGGAAGGAGACAGTGGCTACTCTGCGGTGACAAGATTAGCACCTGTGAACAACACCGCGGCGGTTGCACAAGCCTCTTCAAACAACTGCCAGGTGCCACGTGAAGGTGCAACCCCGGTGCTGAAGTGCTCATCCCTGCTACCCCCTAACCGGGTTTCCCGCACTGGGCAGCGGTGTCCCCACGTGCCGTGGCTCAGCAAACCCTGCACAAGCAAACCCTGGTGCTGGTGGTGAGTTGGGAAGCGTGGCTGGCACCTGGGGAGATGCTGGCAGCAGCCCCGCAGGGCGACCCACACGACATCAGGCCTCCGCACCGCCCAGCGTGGATCAGCTGCCATGGCTTGATGCTGTGTGGAGGCTCCCCAAGGAGCTGCAGCCCCTTTCTGGGCACAGGCTCCACGTGCCAGGAGATGGTCATGCCGTGGCCCATCTTGAGGGTCTTGTGCCGTGGGAAAGGGCAGCGGCGCGGTGGGAACACGGAGTTTGCCCTGGGAACAGCCCTGGGGCTGCGTGCTAATGAGGGGTGATCCAGCAGCACCGCAGCAGCGCTGCAATCCTGGCCATGCATGACACTGAGCTGTAATTAGAAGGTGCCAGTGCTACTGTGGTTTGTCCCAGGTTCAGCCCTGCTTTGCCTCTGCTTCCTCCTCCCCGGGGCGGGGGCAGTCCCGTCGGCGTGGCGCAGGGGCAGGAGCTGGGCCCACACAGGTCTCTGACTCCAGCCACCACCCACTGCAGCCCTTCTCAGGCAAGTTAAAGAGCAGAGCCATGCTTTGGGAGGCAGCAGTATGATGAAGGATTCAAACCTATCTCCCACCACCAAGTTAACCAGTTCGGTGTGTGGTGAGCTCCATGGGGGACCCCTGTGCTCACAGGAACTCTCCGGGCATCACTGTGGTCCCAGGAGATGCGGGCTCTGCCCATGCAGGGCAACCACAAGTGCATTTGGGGCTGTGTTTGGGGCTTTCCTGGGTGCAGAGTCGGTGCTTTGGGTGCAGAGGGGCTGATTTTGGTCCTGGCTGTTACCCTGTTGCTGCAGGAGGAGGAGCAGTGCCCCAAGCTCCACACTGGGAACAACTGGTCACATCCCTACCAGTCCCACAGAACTGCGTCCCCCTCGGCTGCTCCTCTCCCCCTCCATCAAACGTGGCTGGAAGTAGGTAAGAAGTTTGACCGTTGTGCAAGGCAGATCCATGCACACAGCCCCTGCTCAGCCTCATTTCCCTGGGAAACTTGGCCAAAAATCAAGGCAGGACTTGGAAGGAAGCCCCACATACTGCCTTGATTCAAACAGAGCTGCAAGGCAGGGAGCCCTTCGACAGCGCATACACCACCAACCGTTGCCCACCGTGACACTCGCTAATGAGCTTCTGCACCAACCTGAAGATGCTGCCCTTGGGCAGGGTGTGCCATGCAAAAACCAGGGTGGTGGGCTCGGCGGCAGTGCAGAGGTGTCACGCCACCGAGAAGCTCTTCCTCTAAAAGGTGGTCCTGGCTCTGTCCATCATCATGGCTGAGCTGGAAACGGCTGTGCTGAAACAGGCTGTGCCCTGAAACCCACCCACTCCTTGCAGCCTGGAGGATCCCCCTCAGCTCTCAAACAGTTGCTGAGGAAGATAATGGTCTTTTAATGGGAAGCAGTGCAGCCTCTTCAGCCTGTGCAAGCAAACCTGGCTAGCTGGAGGAACGGGCGCATTAGCTTGGCAGAGCTTCTCACTGTCCCTTTCACCCCTGGGGTGAAACCCTAAAGCACTGCACCACACCAGTTAAATCCCGAAGACACTCAGAGGGGGTGAGAGACTGAGGCCCCATGCCGAGTCCCTGTGCATCCAGCACTATGCGCCGCGCAGGTCCCGGAGTCCAGAGCTGCCTGTGCTCTCCACAGATGGGTGGAGGATCTCCCCTCCTCCCCACCCTCGCTGGCTCTAGCACATTCCGAAATCCCTATTTCACACCTCCAAGCTCACTCCCAGGCCCACTGCAGCCCCCCTCAGCTTTCTGGTTAGCTTTCAGACCACCTCTGAAGACCACTGTGGACAGTGGTCAGACCAAGATATTCTCGATGACAAGCTGCCCGTCCTTTCTGAAGGAAGACTCTGGCTGCGCCGTCCCCATGTCTCCAGTTACACAAACATCCACAGCCAGCGGAGGGGCAGCGGCCCACGGTGACTTACCCTGCGCTGCAGGATTATTTTAGGAAACTTGGTGACAGCGGGGAGCTCACATCTAGCTGGCGTCTCCCCTTGCTCTCCCCTGGCTGCACCACTCCAGGGGTAAGAGCAAGAACACGCCACGATGGCCTCATGCAGGGGTTGGGGAGGTATTTGGTGAAATGCTAAGGGCATGGACAGCATCCCCTTCCTTGAGTCTCGCCAGGCTCAGCTTGAGCCAACTGGGGTACAGCTGCAGAGATGGGGTGCGGGCAGCCCTTCTCCAGTTCACCTCCCGCCCTTGGAGGCTCTCTCCTCACCTCCGTCTTCTCCCGTTGGAAACCAGCAGGACTCGCTCCTCCCTCAGCTCGGGAAGGAGAGATTACCGGGTCAGAGCCATCATTTTACAGCACCACCTGCTTAAATTGCCCAAAGTCGCTCTCTGACTAGCAGCAGAAGCGTTGCTTGAGATCACAGATTTCTTGTGCTATGGGCTCTACGTTAGCAGCAGAAGCGTTGCTTGAGATCACAGCTTTCTTGTGCTACGGGCTCTACATGCACACACACACACACACACACACACGCACTACGGCTGTGCACAGATGTCTTTTGGATCCTGCTGAGGCCATTTAATGTATTACTGTTCCCAGCTGCTCACAGCTGACCCTTTAGCTGGCTGCTGCGCTGGTGGGACCATTGGAGTTGTTCACAATCTGGTTTTTGTCAAGAGCCACGATAGCAACAAACCTCTGCACCAGAAGCCATGGGGCTACGGGGTCCTGGGGGCAGCGAGCCAGGGACTGGGGCTCTTTCCACTTACTAACGCCCTGCTCCTCGCCTGGTCTGGCCTCACTCTGCGGCCAGGGCCTGTTCCTAGGGGATTTTGCCCCAAACTCACATCAGGCAAGATCTGATCTGTCATTTCAACCCACCTTTTGTGCTGTGTCAACAAGCCCCGCCATGGGGTTTGAAGCAGAGAAGGGCCTGCTCTCAGCTCCAGGTCCACCAGCTCCGCCAGGCAGCAGAAGCTGCAACAACAGCTTGGAAAGGGGACAGCAGGAGCAGGGTATTATCTTAAACTGCGGCAGCTGTTTGCAAAACAAACGTGTGTCCGTGGCCTAGGAGACCGTCTCTTGCCTGGATAGTTGACAGTTGAAATAAAGACGTTCAGACTGAGGAGACAAAGGCACGATTGTTATTGCCACAGCATGGACGGGGTTCAAAGAGGCAAGTGGCTGTCGCGCACGAAGGCTGTGGCAGAGCCGCCGAGTCCTGGAGGGCTCTCGTGCTGTTGTTGCACGTTGCTAAACAGCAGCTGGAGCTCGTGGAAAACAATTCCCCAATGCCCCTCTCAACACCGGGAAACTCCTGGCAGCTGGGACTGGATCCTGAGCATGGAGGCCGGCTGGCTGGCAGTGCCTGCACTGGCAGTGGGGACTGTAACGGGGAGAGCAACTGTGCAGCTGCTGGGAGAGGCAGGTTTCAGGGGGGTTGTGGCCGAGGGAGAAGCGCAGGGTTTGGCTCACGGGTGCTGGGATTGGAAGAGAAACAACCATCAGTGCCTCATAGAAAAACACTCCGGGAATTTCCGCGTGGGCTTTGCTGGATGCCGGAAGACCTGCTGACCCCAGGCTGTGCCGACACTCAGGCCCCGTGAGATGGGGAGCAGCTATACGTAAGCTGAAGGCCATATCTACCATGCTCCCTGTCTTCATTGCTGGCTGTCTGCCGAGCTGCTGTGCAAGCTCAAAGCCTCCACGCTGTGCCTGGGATCCTGGCTGGGGACCGTGGGATGCTTTGTTTGATCTATCCAGCCCATGCGAGGGAGAGGGCGGGCTGCATGGAGTCCCCAGGCATATGCAGACCCTTACCCTGCAGAGTGCTCCAGTGCTCAGGCTAAGATGGGCTGAGGCCGCACACCGGCTCCTGAGCAGCTCTAGCATCACATGCCCGGGGTATGGCTGTACAGCAGTCTGGATGCACCATGGTGCTTAGGTGAGTCATGGAGCCTCAGGGTCTTATTCACCTTCTCATCTGCATTTCATTCACCTTCTCACACACACACCACTTTTTTGAGATAGTGTTGCTTCTGCCTGACAGAGCATCTTTCCACGAGCCCTGCCTCTGCTCCAGCGGGCTGGTGCAGCAGAGCCGAGTGGAGCAGCACGGACCCGGAGCTGCGCTGAGCATGGCTGAATACAGCAGGGAATTTGCAGCTTCGTATCTATGAAGCAGGAGCCGGACCTGGAGCCAGACGCTCTTATGCTGCCTCTTTTCTTCCCCAGATGGATGCACGAGTCCTTTTTGTCAGAAGCATGTTTGTGCAGAGTCAAGAGCAGCAAGTCTGGATTTGAGCCTGGGCTCTGACCCAGGGCTGCTCGGCTGCAGAGGGAACATTCACAGACACAGGCAGCTGGCGGGTGGCAGGAAACACTGGCTGCTACACGCATTCACACCCTCTTGCATGTTAGTGGGGATGCAATAAAAAAGCCTGAGAAAAACAAAAAGCATTAGGTTAACAGGCCTTAAAGTAGCTTCCTCCCCCATCTCTGCAGCCAAGCACTCACACTCTGCTTTTGGCTAAAACTGAGTAGAAACTTCTGTGCCTTGCTGAACACTTCGATGGCAAAATTGGGGTTCAGATGCCTGTTCTTCCTCCTGGAAGTGATGAGGAGATCCCTGCACAGTATGCTAGGCTCTCTCTCCTCCCTCGCCACAGGACAGCTAGAATAGACTTTTCTTTCTCTAGAATGATGTTGCTATTGACAAAAGCATGTAGACACCCACCCACTCATAAATAACTCAGTTATTTCCAAACAGAGCTGGTCTTTGCCATAATTTCCTGCAGTCCTCTGTGCAATCAGGCTGCCTCTGTGCTGCGGCGAGCTTGTTCCGCTCTCCAGCAGACCAGGCCTATCAAGAACTGCCTCTGCAGCAGATCTCCGTGCAGCCAGCTCATCCAGGGCTGGATTTCAGTTGAGTCACGGTATCAGGTTGCTCGAAGCATTCGTTACAAGACATTTTAATCAGTCTAGGAGGAGAAGCTGTTCCAGTTGAAAAGAACAAAATACTTCAGCTCTTCACGGCTCAGCTGTGTACACAGGGTCTTTCAGTACGTAGCACTTGCAGGAGTCCAGGAGACAGGGAGATTTACCATGTTCTCTCCCCACCATAACCAATGCCCTGGGGCGCTTTCCTGTTTCACCAAACTTCCACTGAGAAGAATTTCAATATTCAAATAATAGCAGTCAAGATTTGTACAAATGGTACTGCTACAACATGTACTCATGATCCTTAATGTTTTTTATATGCCTGGCTGGACAAACTGGGCAAAAGGTACTTTTCAGCAAACCCTGAGCCTTGCTTTCCACAGATGTGGGATGTTCGAGGCGGAGACAATAGATGCAGGCATGAAAGCCCTGGCCTTTTTAGAAATGTGGGGTTTGGCAGCATCCTGAATCCCTTCCCCCCCACCCCCTTGTTGTTCCTTTAGCCACCTGCCTCCCCATCGCACACACAGCCGTGCCAGCAGTGAGCAGCGGCCTGCTGCAGGCACCCGCAGCTCTTTGTTGATGACAGAGAGCAACGTCATCTACCCATTTTCAAGAACGCCTTATGAGGAAACAATAGTAGCAATCCTACACTGCACATCATTAGACACATGTATATGCATAAAATAGCTATTTTATGCTGTCTCTTTGTTTAGCAACTTTAAATCCTTTAAAATTAATGGCCTGTAAATATTAGACCCAGACATAATCACTGCAAGGCTCAGCTGAAAGGGCTCTATTCTGGAGGCTGTGGAGTTAGGCTCTGCACAACATCAGGATGTCATTTCTGGTATTTTATTAAGCTCCCCTCAGCTGTCCTGGCAGGAAAGAAGATATTTTTTAACAAACATTAGCATTTAAAAATATGCTGATTGTTTTCAGCTAAGTGTATTTTCAGTAATAAATAAATGGCAACGAAACAGCTAAGCACCCCATTCGTGCACTTTTGGGTTTTGTGCAGTAGGTCGCTGATACGCCAGCCTTCCCTTAACAATAGACCTCCTTTTTTTGAACTGTTCTTTCAGTTTTGGCCTGATTTTCCTCTCTGAACAAGAGGCTGTCTGTCGTCAACTGCTAGAAGAGAGATTATCTCTCCATTCTTCGTGCCTGAGCACAAAGCCCCAGGGGATTACCACAGGATCATTTGGTAATAAATACCCATATTTGTAATATTTGGTGCTGTGGTTTAACCTCAGCTGGCAACTGAGCACCACACAGTCGCTCACTCACTCCCCCCCGCATGGGATGGGGGAGAGAATCAGAAGGGTAAAAGTGAGAAAACGTGTGGGTTGAGATAAAGACAGTTTAATATTTGAAATAATAATAATAATAATAATA
>NW_008794177.1:787057-788025 GCF_000699145.1 Aptenodytes forsteri | reverse complement strand
GTTTGTGTGCTGAGCATGACGTCCCATGGTATGGAATGTCCCTTTGGCCAGTTTGGCTGTGCCCCCTCCCAGCTTCTTGTGCACCCCCAGCCTGCTCAGTCGGTAGAGCATGGGAAGCTGAAAAGTCCTTGAAGAGTGTAAGCACTGCTCGGCAACAACTAAAACATCGATGCGTTATCAACATTATTCTCATCAAATCCAAAACACAGCACTGTACCAGCTACTAGGAAGAAAATTAACTCTATCCCAGCTGAAACAGGACATATTTGGTTACAAATTGCATCCTAATACTCTTTAATAACTGGGCGTGTTTACCATACAAACACAAAATTTCTCTTTCATCACAATCCCTCCAAGATTTCTTCTGACCCATCTTTTAATCTAATCCTATGAGGAACCTTAGAAACAATACATTACATCAATGTTCTTTCATCATACTGCCAAATGAAGTTGTCTGTTCTCTTCTCCCAGGCTAAAGCCTGACTCTGCGGCAGCACATGGGAGGTTTGGTACACAACCTTGTCAGCAAAGCTGTCACCAGAAGAAAAAAATCATATATTTTGCTTGCACGTTTCCTGACTGGGCAGGCACCATCACTGCAATGAAACAACAGGATTTTGAAGCTGCAGGGACCCAGGTGTCCCCAATTCCCCTGATGTCCCCAGCTCCAGCCGTTGCTCTTGGCTCCGGTGTCCCCCAGCCAACCAGTAACATAAAGCACGGGGACCTGGGTGGTGTTTACTGCCTGAATATGGCCCTACAGCCTTAACCAGAATGCTAGCAGAGTTTGTTTCAGTTTCTAAGTCAGTCAGGAAAGTTTCTTTAGCAACCAACTGGCCAACTTTAAGTATTCCTTTGTTTTCCCAGTGCTTAAATCTCCTATTTCATGATTAAGGTTTAAAACCGGTGAGAAAGAGCAATACCCATCTGCTTCTGTCTCAGACCAAAAAAAAAAAAAAAAAAAAAAA
>NW_008794177.1:775691-786920 GCF_000699145.1 Aptenodytes forsteri | reverse complement strand
AAAAAAAAAAAAAAAAAAGAAGAAAAAGCCAAGTAACCTCTGTTAAAATATATAAATGCATTTTTGGAGGCAGTGATTATTTTCTTTAATCAACACAGGGCAGTGCAGCAATAATTACACTCACAGCTTTTTGCCCAGTAAAGGAGGGAAATCAGGTGCACTACAGCCCCTCTGTCCACTTTCCCTTTGAGACTATGGCCTTGGTCCCATCACACAGTACCTGGAAGAGCCTGTCCAGCAGCCCTCCAAACAGGCCCTTTTCTGCTCTTCGGCCGTGCTGTATCCCACCCCACTTCACTACCATGCACGCATTTTTATTTCCTCTCCTGTCTCTGTGCAGCTGATCTAGAGGAGTCAGAGCTGTCCCTAAGGGTTTCCACTCCACTGTGGCTGCTGTAGCTCATGACTCTGCTGGAGGCAGTGGCACAAGTCCAGTATCACCGCAGGGATCAGCCCACTGGGTGGGAGCCCCGGAGATCCCCACGTGCACACACGGACATGCACATAATGCCAGACAGAGCAGACCTCACACTTGTGGATGGACGCAGCTCTCCTCTGAGGGCTGCAGAACATGGAGCAGCATGGAAGAGCATCCTGGTGCTGCCGTGTGCTCGGTGGGCGCATCAGGAGGACGAGAGGTTGAAAGCGGCAGTGGTGTGAGGCTGCAGGGCTCTGCTTTTCGAGCTCTAGTGGGGACCCACTGAGCGCAGGCTCAGCATACAAGTCCATTCCTGCTGTTGCAAGAGACATGACCCTGTTTTAAAACCTTTGAGCTAGTTCCCCCAATTTAACAAGCCTCTGTTACAAACCTACATTCATTCATTAATGCTCAGGCTGTTCTTATGCTATCTCCTTTCTAATAACATTGCATTCTCACCAATGCTTATTTGGGATGACTGTGGGAAGATTTTGAAACCAGATACAGGCTTGGCAAAACACTCATTATGGCTGTGGCTCATCTTTTCAACCAAGAAATTGCATATTCCCCCAGTGCTCCAAATCTGGTTCCATTTGCTGAAGCAGCAATTTGACATTTAAGTCATTTGGCTCTTCCCAGTGGTTTCACATTTGACTTCTCAGGTTTCCTGAGGAATATGTTGCAGACTAATATTTAATCATGCTCTGGTAGGGTGACAGCTCAAGTTTAGCAAAAATATTGCTAATATTCAGATCTGGAATACTTTACTTCAAAAGCAGATGCTTTCCCAAAGCCATGGATTTATTTAGATACTAATTTTAGGGAAATGTTTGGGCTGGTTACAACCAGCACTACTCCGTCAGCGTGTAAAGCTCTGTGCAGTGTGTTCCTGACAGTTGTGACAAACTGATTATCCCTTATTGTCTCGTGCAAAGACTCCATGGCCAAGTAGAGGAGACAATAGGCATTGGAGCCTGTTCTCAGACAGAGGAGAATTAATCCATTGACTTTGAAAACTGCTTTGGGGCTGACACTGACAGAAGTTGTCCATTAACAAAATATGGGAGGGATGTCCACAGGGGACATAACTTCAAACAGAGAGGTCCCTTTCCAAAACTCTACAATGAGGGATTCATACAGCTAAAATTAAAAGGTTCTCTGCTGGCTAAAAGCAAGCACTCTGAAGGTTTCCAAGTGCTCTGTTAGCAAGATCTGAACATTGTCCTTGCTTCATCCAGCTTCATTTGGGGTTTATATAAACCACAAGCATGGTCTGCAGTTCACTAGCTAGTATTTTTGCCAAAATCTTTGAACAGTGATTTAGTAATGATATGGGCCTCTAAGAACTGCACACAGCAAAGGCTCCTCTCACCAGGAGAACAACTACAGTAGTTTCTTTCATGGACTGTCAACGTTCCTCTTGAAAGGAATGGCCTGAAGGTCACCCCTCAGGGGTATGCTAACAACACCTTAAATACCTTGTGACATTTGCCTGGATACTATCTGACCCCAGAGCTTCTCAAACTCCCTGTTGCCTCTACAGTTTCTCCTGCTGGTTCCTAAAATTTGAGGTTTAATCAGTCCCATGTATCTTCAGCTAGCCTGCTGCTCGCAGATCTACTTCAGTAATTCCAGAATTTGGGCTATTTGAGGACTAGAGGGTTTTATATTAAGCAGCAACAGTAGCACGTATTTCATTAGGATGTGTAATGACCTTTGGGGATTGTTTTAAATTTAGGAAAGAATTCTCGAGTCATTTCAGGCTTTCAAACCAGTATCTTCTTCACTTTCATATGGCATCTTTATGTTCCTAAAGGTTTGCTTGCTGGCATCTGTTGCCAACATATTCAACTACACTCTTAAATGAGTTAATTGCAACATAGGTTTCTGATCTTCTGTCTTCATGACTCTCCTGTTATCTTTTTCACTCCTTCTCTAGGAGTCATTTATTCCCAAGCTCGCTCTATCTATACAAGTCTCTGTTTATTGACTGATGCTGGCACTGAAGACTTCTATTTATAGAAGTCTTTATCACTTATTTCTTTATCACTTATTTTGTGGCATTTCATGCCCATAATTTTCCCAGCTGCCGCAAACCTTCTTCAGATCAAATAATTTGGGAGTAGTTTAGATGAGGGGAGCTTTGATTCCTTCAGAGTTTGTTTTCTTCCCCTTAAAAGGCAGTCTTTAATAGAGATATACCACTTCACAGTTAAGTGCTGCTAATAGTGATTCATTTAGCTTATCAAAAACTTGAAAATAGTTGGGTTGGGCTATTTGGTTGCCTGGATCCTTGTCTGGTGAATGCTTCCAATTACGTTCGATTCACAGAGGTGTGCCTAAATTTGCCTTAATTTCTGCCTGTCAACTGCTATGTTGTTTTCTGTGATAATTCCTCTTGACTGCAAAAATTAAACGCCAAAATAATACTTATAATCTGTCCCCAGCAGCCCGCTATTGCTGGACCCTAAATACCTGTCTGCTCCCCCCAAAGCACGTTTTACCCAATGACTCTCGTGAAATGCCGTTGGGGGGCTGTCTCTCAGCCTTCTTGCTGAGTTTAACTTCTGCAATTGTTCAAACTTTCTACAGTCTTCTGTCTTTTCTCTCCCCTCCTTCCTTTTCTGAATTTCACTGTCTGCCAAGATTTTTTTCATTGGATTATCATTAGTTTCCATGCTTTGTATGAACAAGCTGTATTTCTGTTCCAAGCAACTGGAGTGTATTCCCTCCCCTCCCACCCCCTTCCTTAAAGTCTCTCATTTTTGGAAGATGAATAAGAATTTAAATGGGAATTCTACCCATAGTAACGAGAGCTGCTGTCATTTCCCCCAGCTCTCATTTCTTTTTAAAGCGAGAGCAGAAAGATATGTAGAAAAATAGTGCTGTTTGTGGCCTTTGAGCATAAGCTTTGGACACTGTCTGGATTTACTGGCAATGATGAAATTTTGCAATCAGGTCTCCAGGTCTGTTATGGAGTCCCAAGGGAAGAAATAGTCTTCTAGAAACTGTGTTTACTTTGTCTCTTCCAGAAAGCTCAGGTTTAACAACATTGTAATTAAATTTTTATATGACAGATTGAGTTTCATCCTTCAGCATTTTCAGGCAACTTTTAATTCTAATGTCATGTACCCTCTGTTTTATATATAATTCAAGTAGCTATCTGCTGCAGCCACATCATGCAGAGCAGTGATGCACTTTCTATTTTCTCCTTTGGGCTAGTTTCTAGCAGTTACGCCCTCACCCCAGCCAGTACCTTCCTTTTTTTCCTACTACAATTTTGGATGTGAGATAATTCCTCAGAGATCACCTCTCTAACCCCAGCCTCAGGGGTTAGCTGATTTTCTCTGGTTCATATACTCCACTCTGTTTTGGCAGCCAGGGTTTGGGAGCAGATTCAGAAAACCTCTCCAATTGCAAGCCTGAAAAACTCGTCTCAGTGAGGTAACACATTTGAATGTTTTGGAAGGTCCATTTCCCACAGCCCGGTGCTCCACGTCTGCCAAGCTGGGCAGGCTTCGTTAGCTGGTAAAGGCAAATGACTGTACTGCCCGCTCAGGTGCCGGGCAGCCAATTCAGTCCAGCACGACTGGCCGGTGCTGAGGGGCTTGCAGGGACAGTGGACCATCTCTGGCTTGTCAAAAGACTTCTCATGAGCCTCCCACATGACACTGCAGTGAGTTGAGTGTTACACATACGAAGATCTCTGCCTTCTGCTGTACTGTATTTGAATAATTTGTGTTTGGCATAGAGACTATACTGCTGCCTCCATTGGCTCAAGCTGCAGGGGAAAGCAGCTTTTGATCAAGAACGGCTGAGCTCTGTCCTTGCTGCTAATGTGACACTGCCTTTAATCCACACAGAAGGCTTGCTTCTAGCCTAAAAAGATGTTTTTCATGCAATTTTCATGTGCAGCTCGTATTTAAAGCTAAAGCATATAAATGAAAGCTACACACCCTTTATTTGCATGTCTGAACTGATGAGTGTGCAAAATCGGACCAGCAGTGGCCGCACAGCTGTGGACGAGCATCACACATATGGTCTTTCCATGCATGTCCTTCAGAGGGTTCATGCAAATGCACTAGCTGCCCAAACTGAAAAGAAACAACAGAAAATGCCCTGGGAACTCTTCAGACAGCCAAAGTGCTCTCAGCCATTTTGATGAACCAAGGGGAATTTCATGGGAGTCAGGTTTCTAAAGTGACTGTCATTTCAGGAAGGGAACTTGGGCATTACTATACATAGCACTGTCCTGACTTCTGCCTAGTCTATGAGCAAAAGGAACAACAAGATGTTAGAGATTTAAAAGATGAAGTATAATTAAAGTATTGGAACACAGGTGAGTGATGTAGGAAATGTATGTAAATGGTATAGTCTTTCCAAAGACAATACCCATAGTACTGCCTCATCCCACCACAGCGAGGAAGTTGGAGAATTCAAGAGAGTTCACCAAAAGCAGGGAGGGCAGCCATGGAAGAGAGAAAAGCACATGATGAGACATTGAGAGATTGACCACCTCAGAAAAAAAGGGAAGTCAGAAATTATGTGATGGAACCAGAGAAAATACTGAACGGCCAAGAGAAAGTACAGCAGGAACCTTCCATTTCTTTTTTGATGTAACACAAAACCAAAGGAATTGGAAAGCAGCACATTCCAAACCATTAATTTGCACATGTACCATTACACTGTGTAACTTGTTGCCACAAGAAAGTGTTGCCACCGGCTTATTGGGACTCAGAAAGGGAGTGGACCGTTGTGTCCCAGGAATACCTAGAATAGTCATAATGAGTGGAATGGAAAGTGCATTAAACCTCCTGTCCCAGAGCTTCAACCAGTCCAGCAATCAGAGCGCAGGATGAGATTCAATATGAGGAGATGACCCCCATTTTGGCCTGGCAAATTGACTGTGCCTGTTACGGCGTGCCTGGCACCAGCTACCATCAGAGACAAGGTACTATGCTAAAAAGATGTGAGGTTTGGTTGCCTTTCACAATTCCCTCACTTTGTCCAAGCAATGACAGCACATCTCATAACAGAGGCATGGCAATCCTCCAGTTACCCATGTGCTTCATCTCACCACCCTCAGATCTGCTCCTTCCAGCTTCTAGATGAGTGATCAAAACTTTCCCCTCTGCTGCTCTCTGTGCCTTATCTTGTACCTGATCATCTGAGGAAGGAAGAGAACGGTACAATTAAAACAAACTCGGCCCTGACCCCTGAGACACTCTCCTTGTTGGTGAGGGATATGACTTGCACGAAACTTCTTGCAGACCTGCAGGGCCTAATGGAGCCGGGCTTTTTGCAGATTGCTTTTCCCCAGAACAGTCATCTTCTGTCTCATCACACAGCTTTTGTCAGTCCTGGTTACATGCTCCATCTAGTTCGGGCTGGAAGCTCCTTGGGGCCCAAAGACCGCTCATCCTCTCTTGTCCCCCGAGTGTCCTGTGCACCAGAAGCAGGACCAGAAATAACAAATCACCATCAAAGTGATCAGGAGTAATCTGTGAGCTGCGCGTTCTGCTCAGCAAGGGAGAAAACCTCTGTGGCTTCACCAGGGATAGCTGCACAGAGTGGAGAACATGATCAAAATCCCCTCTCTCACCGACTTGGTAGTTTGAGGAGAATAATTTGATTGAAAGCCAAATCCTTTAATCTCCAGATATAAATCAACAGAATGGCAGAATTGCTTAGGACGGAGCATATCATATAGGGCATGTACTGTATGTCTTTTCCCTTTAAACAAACATGGGCCCTCCAGCTGTTAACCTATTTATAAAAGGTAACTCAAGGCTACACACAAACTCTTGAGGACGTTTCATTCTGTCATTACAGCACAGACTCAATTTTTCTGCTTCAGAATAATTGGGCTTAGTTTATGAAGGCTCAGGCTAGAGAAGAGATCAGCTCTGCCAACCTGATGCTAAAAGCCCTCTCCAGTGCAAAGGAGCAGGATTAAGCCCTCCAGAAGGCCAGGCTGCCCTGCACTTCTCAGGACAAGGCGCTGCTTAGATAAAGAATGATGCAAATATCAGCTACGACATCACGACAAGCCTCTGCAGGTTCTCCTCTCCCCACATGGGAATGCCCATGGTCTGGGTCATGTGCTGTGTGTGGGAAGCGTCCTGCACCCTGGGTCACTCACGGTAGGACCTACGATGCAAGATAGTAGCTAGAGCCGTGCTTTCTGCCGTTGCTCCTGGGATTGTGGAGCCCTCAGCAGTGGTACTTCTTCAGCCTCAGTGCAGCACCACAGCCACCCTCCTCCTCCTCCGCAGCCCCATACACCAGGTTACAACTGACGGACAGATCCCAGATCAGGAGATCACGGGGTGTGCCAGCTGCAAGGCAAATCCCATGACCGGTCAGAGGGACTTGACAGGTCTCTGGGATGGCAGGGATCCCTGGCCAAAATTCCATGCCTTCCATTGTGCTGGAGTCAGCTTTGATGAGCATAACAGCCCTGTCTGGCTGGAGACTATCTGCCAGTGACCCACAATGCTTTTGTTGTCGCCAGAGCAGCGTCCTGCCTCACTCTGACTAGTTAGCTTCTACTTGCATGCCTAATTCATGATAGGGAAGTGGACGTGAAATGAAGACTGCGGCATGGGAGTGGAAGTTGCAGGCTAGTTTTGTAAGAGTATTCAAATTCTCCAAGATGCTTACAGGCATTCACTTTCAAAAGCATTCAGAAACCTAAATTTCCTGAAAATTAGAGTCTGTTGGGTGGTGCTATAAGTGTTGAGGCAATTCTCTGCTCCACTCAAACACTTTATAGATCTGGTTCCATTTTTTTTTTCTTTATAGAGGGCTCAGTTTCATTACTTACTAACTGCCACTGACGAGCACTCATTTTTGGAAATGACCTCTCCAAAGGCTCTGCTGCATGTCTGAAATGAGTGAGAGATCAGAGGAATGACAGCGAACCCCTCAGCAACAAGCAGCTCTTAAAGCAGCATCCCTGCAGAGCCAGGACAAACCCCAGCAGCCCTGCCTCCCAAGCACTTCTCATGTTGAACATTCACCTTCGGCTATCATGTCATGTGCTTTGAGGAGAGAATGACAAACTCTTGACAAATGGGCAAGAAAGCTGCACAGTTCATTACTGTTTCTCTCCAAGACTTTTGCTGCCAATGCCCTGGAATCAGCAGAGCCAAACCCTGCCACATTACCAAGCGTCCTTAATTTGCACTGGCTCCCATCAAAGTGGCGATGAATAAGCATTTGCCAGAAATGAGCTCTCCCTTTCCAGCTCCCTCAGTGCTCACAAGTGACTCACATGATACAAGTCAGGCCTACACTTAGAACAGCCTAACTGCTGGCCTGCTCTACCTGCCCTGCCGGGCTAATGGGCCTGGCCAGGGGTGACTTGTTAGGGAGATGAGCTGGTCCCCTTCCCTTTCCCCCATCCACTTTCACTGTCTGGCTTGTTGAAAGGGCAGAGCCATCGCCTACACACCTTCTCTCCTTCCACCTCCCCTTCCCCCAAAAAAAAGAATAATCCCCCCTTGCTATTACAAGGACCGACACACCTGTAGCATCTCATAGATTTTGTCTACCAGATGATCGAGGAGAGTGGTTCATGCTGCTCTCTCTTCCAGGCCAAATGTAGCTGAGAGAGGACTCAGGGAGTCTGAAAAGGCAGCTGGAAAAGCAAGTGGAGAAGTAGGTTATATTCTTTTGAGGGATAAACAAAGATAAATGAGATGCTCTGAATTTTTGCATAGGGGAAGTATGCAGGGAGGCAACAAATGAAGTCTGTCCTAAAGTTGCTCCCATAAAACAAAGAGCAGACTTCAGATTTTAAACTAAAACAAGGAAGTTTCATATTAAACAGTGCCCCACAAAAGCCACGCTAAACTTGGGTAGAATAATAAAGTAGCCATCAGTGTTTCTGGGCAAGCTAGTCTTGTAAGCACAGCAACAGCTAAGAGAACACATCAGTCAGTTGTTCACCTAGGAACAAGCCCATCTGGGATTTCATCCTGCCTTTACATAGATGATTTCTGAAGAGTTACAGGAATTCACCTGTGTGGAGGACAGAGGTGCAGCTCATATCATATATTGCCTTTCCTTCCTTCCTTCTAGTCAGGAACAAGTTATTCTGTTCTTCAGAGGTAAGCCGAGCTATGAAACACTTCCATCCTGCTCCTTCCAATGCCAACGATAAAAATTCAGCTGGCTTCAGCTGAAGCAAGACAGGATCTAAGAAAATCAGGAAGCCCAGTTCTCAGTGTACTGAGAAGCTGTGCATAATAGGGTAAAAAAACATAACAGCTTAAGATGTGCAAGGAACATGCCACGTAGTACAAAGAAGAAGCTGTAGATGGGGATGAGACAACCAGAAGAATCTGTTTTCAGCTAGCAACAGTGATGGAAGAACAGTGATGGGAGACAGCTGCCTGGACTGTGATGCTACATGCCATAGAAACAGATTTACTTCATTTCAGTGGAAGGAAAAAACACAGCTTTTGGGCTGATGGTAGCCCACCTCCCAGGGTTTACAAATTGAGGTTTTGTAAAGTAGGAAGCCCCTTGTGCAATGAAATAGTTGTTTGGATTATGGTGGACAGTTGCCTGCTGCAACATATAGTTTATAATGGACACACCTATCGCATTAAAGGGCTGCGACCTGCTCTGATTATTATGATAGTTAGGTGTGCCTGGCTGGGATTAGGGTGAGTTATCAAAGCTGTCGCTTGACAGTGAAGTCTGGACACTTCTGCCTCCTTAAAACACCGACAGCTTGCTCCTATGTGACCACTGTGCATTGAAGGTTAGGCTTTGGACTCTTGAGTTTTTCTTTTGGGGAATAAATTCAAGGCTTGGTGAACAACCAGAAGTTCTTTTTGAAGGCAAAAGCAGGTCAGCCCAGTGGTCAGACATACTCCCTAACATGGCGCCGATGTAACCCACTACTTTTTGTTGTATTACAATGTCTGCTCCACAGACACAGGAATTACTGTCCCGCACTAGAATAAGGGTCTACCCTGTCTTGGAGAGCACCTAGCAGAAAGGCTCCAGAGGAGAAGAGAGGTGGATTTACTAAGGAGAGAGAGGGATCTTTAAGCCTATGATGATCTGAAGCCCAGGGTAGGCTGGGACAGCCCTGAAATTCAAACTGTCGCCTGATCCTCCTAAAGCAAGCCATTAGGATGCTATTTTATCTTGGAGCTTAAAAATAGCACATGGTACAAGCAGTTGTTACATATATGCCTTTCATCAGGACATGGGACTTCCCCTCCGTCTTCCCCTTACAAGCTGTGGCCCTGGAAACACATCCACACTCTCAAGTTTGGGAGGAGGGGGGAGGACAGAAGCTGCAACCTTACCTCCACATGGATGGGGTGTACCCCCTTCCACAGCCTGATGCAAAGGGTGTTTCCTCCCTCAAGTGACCAGACATAAGAGACACACCTATTTTTGTTTTAATTTAGTCACCACACTTTGATTTTCTTATCTAGCAGGCCAATATGTCACGTACTCTAATGAGATTTAGTAACGCTAGCTCCCTCTGGTCAGATGAGTGACACATACACCCCTTGGGCACGTGCAGGAACCTTGCTGTCAACAGACAGGGGACGATCTCCCTCATGGATTAACTCGCGTAATAGGTTGTAATGGTTTAAACCATGAAGAATGAGGCTGAATATTCCTCCTGTGTGGTCATTGTCACTGTACCAATACTGGATGGTCTCACTTTTCTCTCATCTGCACCCTAGGGAGTTTCAGCCATGTGCATCACAACTATGCCTGCTGTAAAAAGCATGTTCTTTCATCGCTTACCGTCCTATCTACATTTCATCCCTGTATTTTTTTCTCCTGTCCTTCTCCTGTCCTCCTTCATGCAAGGAGGGTTGCATTTCTCGTCCAGAAGGGTGATTGTGGAATCTAAGCAAAACCACCAGTGGTACCTGTCATTCAGTCACCTGGAGGGGTGGGTAACTCTCCATTTGTCCCTGGACACTATGTTTTACAGCAAGCCTCCTTCCAGCTACTCCACCACATTGATGAGTCCTCCTGTCCAATATACGCATGCACGTGCTCCCAGAAGGACATCCTCTCCCCCACCAAATGTAGTCCTTTCCTGCCCCACCCCACCCTCCACAAGCCACGGGATCTCCTTCATCTCCCATTAGCTGTCATCCACCCTCAAACTTCTCTGTGAACCACCATCTTGGTCCCCAAAGGTGAGATGACAAAGCTTTGCTGCCAGGAACCAAAATGTGCCGCTTGCCCTTGGTCACTGTGTGTCAGCCCTTTACGCACACTAACGCTGGGGTTGCTGCCCCCTGCCTGGGGAGGGGACCTGCTCTTACCACCCTCCAGAGACTGCACCAACTCCAAAGCACTGGTGCAAAGACACCCTCCCACCCTTGCCAGCACCCAGGCCCCCCCAGCGAGCTCGGGCCCCATCAGTGCCTGACAGCCCCATCTCCCCTCAGACCCGCGTTCCCTCACCGTATCCCCTTGGGCCCTTCGCTGTCACCTCCAAGCGCCCTCACGGCCATCTCCCCTCACCGCTTCCCCTCAGCTGCCTTCCCTCCTCAGCCACATCCCCTCAGCCCCCTCTCTCCTCAGCCACGTCCCCCAGGCTCCTATCCCCTCAGCCCAAACTCCCCCACCCCGCCTCCACACACCTCTTCCCTCGGCCACCTCCCCTCCCTGCTCGCCCTCAGGCCCTTCCCCTCACTCCCATCGCCACACAGCCCTCCTCCTCCGCTGCGCTCCCCTCAGCTCACTCCCCTTCCCCTCGCGGGTCCCTCTCACGCCGTCCCCCACACCCGCACTCCCCTCGGCCCCCTCAGCCCGCC
>NW_008794177.1:742010-775054 GCF_000699145.1 Aptenodytes forsteri | reverse complement strand
CCGGGCTGCGGCGCGGTCGGTGACAGGGGAGCTGCCGGGCTGGGGGGGAGGAAGGTCCCGGAGCATCAGGAGAGCATCTGCCTGACGGAGTTTGCGCCTGGGTCATCCCGGAGGAAGTGGGAGCTGCCGGGGAGCGTCTTTGTTACGTGGGGGGAAGAGGCTGAGGTGGTCCCGGGGAGGGCTGCTGCTCCTTGTGCAGCTTGGTTTTACGCAGAGCTCTTTCAGAGCTGGGCCCCCCCCACCCCCCCCCCCGCCGCACTATGCCGGCAATGCGGTTTTTTTTTTTTTTTTGGTCGAGAGCAACGCTGTGAATCGGCACTTCTTGGTGGGACCTCTCGAAACTCTTTGTAACGCGGTTTCCCCCCGTCCTTCCCCGCTATCCCTCTGTTTGGCCAGCCTCCTTCCCTGCTTTACAAGGATTGCTGCGCCGTTGCATCAGGGGATGTTTGCGCTGTAATTCGGTAACAGAGAAGGGCTAAGTGTTTGCAGGGTTGCTGCTCGCTCGCAGCTTGGCGCGATGGGTGTGGCGAGCGGAGTGGATGCGGCAGACTCGAGGCCTATATGGCAGCGTTGCCCAGTCGTCAGCAGATTCAGACAGCCGTCTATTTATATAGATCGGGCCCGGCTTCAAGAGGAGCAAACTTCTCTTAGAAAGAGCAGTTGTAGTTTTAAGTGTTAAACAAACGTTTACTACAGCATGATGGTAAGATTGCTGCTAATAAGTTTAAATTTGAGACAGTGAAGTTTTTGGATCTGAAGATGCTGTTCTACTGCCAAAAGCTATTTGTGAGTGTATCTTGCTGTAGGTAGTATGCTTTGTTGTAAACTCTGCTTCTGAGGGGTGTGTTAAATGCATGATCTGCAAACATATTAAACCTGAATTTAGATGTTGGGGTTTTTTTTTTTTTTAGGTTCTTCTTGATAACTCTTACTTGGTTGCTCCCTCTCTTATTTCTCTCCCCTGATTGGGGAACAAATATGGATTTAACAAATAAACTCATTTATTTTTGCTTTTTTAAAAGTGTGGGGTTTTTTTGTTTGTTTTGTTTTTTGTTTTTAAAGCTGGAATCCTATGTTCAATGAACTGTGTTCTTCCTAGCTTACAAATTCAGCAGAGTATCTGAAAGGCTTCTTGAATAATATAATAGACTTATAAGTACTTTCTCAGTGTTTCAGCTTGTGGAATAGCAAGCCTTGCTCGGTGCCTCCTTATGCCCTCTTTATGCAGGGCTCTGTGTGACGCTGCTGTAGCTTCATTTTGTAAACTGAAAGGACAGGACTGTGCTGGAGTTTACAACTGGAAAGCTTATTTCCTCTTTGCTAGGGCTCAATTATTCCATCTGGTAGTGTATGTCTTACTGGTATTATTTTTATATATATATATGAGGTGCTGTTGTAGCTTGATTAACTTTTCCTTTATTTGAGAAAGAGAAATAAATTGTAACTCAAAAATATTCAACATAGCAATACAGTTATGATAAAAGTGATATTGGCTGGACAGACCTGCCTGTGGTAAAATTGCTCTAATTTTTTTTTTTTTGTTCACTTGTTTTTCCTTACGAGAACTGGTGAAACTTCTGATTATCCTTTCAGATGCATTTTGGAGGATTCATGGACTTATAAAAATTAAAAACAATAAAAACTTTAAACTTTTTTGCCCTCCTCACATCAGAAGAGATGGGCTTTTTCAGTTTTAAAAAGAGCTTAACTGACTTGCTGTTGCAATAGCAGCAATATCCTGTGTCTTCTGTTTTCTTTGGTAATAATTACACGTTAGTGACAAATAATAAGCTTGAAGGCAGAGTAGTTGATCTGTTTGTGAATGTGATTGTTGACTCTCAAACTGAAGGATATGGATATTATTAAATCTGTATTATGTGTCTCTGCAGAAATGACATCAGGGAAATATCAAATAATACAAAGAAGCGTCAGTGGTTTGAAGATCATGGCCCTGCAAGTTCAGCTAGAGCACAGTGTTGCCATGGATATGGTTTTGTGGGTCACCCCTCGTTCCCCCCGAGTCTTCAGATGATATTAGGAAAGAATTAAGTCACTCTTGTCATTAAAGAACAAATGGGAAGCCTGTTGGTAGTATGCTTATGCCAGTGGGTACTCATTGAAGCTTTAATATCTGACTTTATCAGATTGTTTCTTAAAAGCTAATGACTCTGTCACTCAGTTTACATGTTGCTGGCCGGTGATCCTCGGGTCGGCTCCAAGGAGAGTTGAACACCACGGCTCAGCTCTGGGAACTGCAGAACCTCACCCTTGCAGGGTATCTGGAGATCTGTTTTAACAAGTTGCCTAATTTGTCTGTGGGAAACTTTGAAGGTTATGAGTAGTGTGGTGGTGTGGGTAAATGCATTACTTCAGCCCTTGCCCGCTGCTTTGTATGAGTTGGCTGTGGGCTTCGTAGAGAGTGGAGCAAAGACACCAGGAGGTGAATAATCACACGACAGGCTCCCATAAACTGTTGAAACCAACTTGGACTCGCTCTGGTATCTTTGTATGCCAAGCCTTACAGTACTGGTAAGTGTCATTTAAAGATGGGAATGCTACTTCTGAAGCGCTTGGGTTTAGAGTGCTTATTTGTTTCCCTTCCAGGGACGCTTGACAGTTAAGTCTAGGTTTTAAATACCAAAGTGTTGCTTAAACTGTTCTTTCTATCATGATATTAACACCCCCACCCTTCTAACAACATAAGCACAAGACAACCTGATCAACAGAAATACAATGAAAATAGAAGGAACTTGTTTTTTTGAAGGGACCGTAGGTAAGGCTGTGTGGAGGGTGGGACATGACCTGATTTCCAGTCTTAAGCTCGTTTTATGAAGTCTGATGAATACTCAGTTTAAACAAATGAATTGCATATTCTTTCTGGTGTTTGTAAAAGGGCTGACGCAGCCTTAATTTTAGCGAATGGAGCTATAATTATATTTGAGGTCCCAACCCCTGTAGTATTTTAGTGGTTACATTTCTTCCCTAGAAATAAATGAATCTGAGCCATTAAATCAGATTTTAATTCTTGCAGAGTTCACATCTAGTTTGGACCCATCGCTGTTAGCACTGTTCTTGCTCTCGTGTACTACTCTTAAGCTTACCTCCTGTTTACTAAACTCTCTATCAATATCTTCAGCTAATAACTCAGTATTTAAACTACATTTGTCTCTACATACATAGCACTGACGTGCAGACTTCCAAATCCTGATATATACCAAACCTATGACTAAGGGAAACCACTGGTCAGACGGGGTATGAGTCTGTCAAGATGAATTCAGCCTACTTGCAATTCAAATGAAAGTGATGGTTACTTAAAAGTCAAATAATGTGTAACTATACCTTGTTTTGGTCCAAAAAAAATCCCAAATAATTTATTTTGCTAGTCCAGACATAGATTGGAAGATAAAATTCCAGTCTCCTCCTCTGAGAATGAAGAGTTCAAGGCACCTTACTCATCAAGTTGTTGCCAGTCTGATTGCAGACAGCAAAATTATATTTTGTGTATGCGATTCTGGAGTTTCAAAGGCAAACTTGAAGAAGTTAATGTTGCTCTGAAAGGCAGATAGTTATTTCCTGTAGCTTCATGTTTATACTTCCTGTCCCAACTAAAATAGATCAATCTCTTGCTTAGTCAAATGTCTGTGTATATGGCTTCCTCATGTCTTAACAGTGCAATCGAACTCCTTGTCTTTGCCCTTTTTTTTTTTTTTTTTTTTTTTTTCCCTTGAAGGCAAATTAAATTATACTCGGGTGTAGATCAGAGAAATGTAGGGGTCTGATTACAGCAGACAGTATGATGGCAGAGCAGCTTGAGTCTTGAGCCTGAGCCATCATCACTGCCGTCATCTGCCACCGAGAGTTCATCTCCCAGAAGAAAGGGTAAATGTACTTTGGATCAGACTCTTGAGGAGGTGGCATAAAAGCTGGGTTGAACAAAGTACAGCCCCTGTGAGTAATGTGTACAGGTAGGCTCACACAGCAGGCAAACCTGTGTTTCCCTTGTGAATTTCTCCAGCCTCCTACAACGCAGAAGCTAATTTCATGACTTAGTATTTTGCACATGTGAAAGAATTTCTTGTGGGAAGAAAAGGTCAGTGAAATTGGTTGCTGCAGATGTTATGCAGATTTTAACTTGGTAACAATAAGAATAAAATACTTTAGCTCACACTAGTGCCCTATGTTGCTCTAAGGGGAGGCTTCTTAATAAAGTTTTTGAAATTTAAATGTTAGAAATTATTAAATATTAAAGTTATTTAAAATTATTGGAAATTGTAACCACAAAGGATTATGGACAGGCACTAGTCTAAACTTCTCTGAAGATGTTCTGGGCTTTAGTTGTGTTGTACAAAAAAAAAAAAAAAAAAAATAAAAAATCAGGATAGTGCTAAGGGTTTGGTGGCGGGGTGTGTGTGTGTGTCTGTTCCCAAACAAGATTAGTCTTAGACTCCTCTGAATAAGTTGTTAAATTATGTGTATTGTCATACAAGCCCATACTTTGTAAATGTTGGTATGCTTGATAGCAGAATGTTTGCAGTTGTTGCTCTAGAAAACACGAGAGACACTGTGTTAATGGGAAGTGTGAGTCTGAAAAATGGATGTATATGTAAATGATAGTATATTCAAACTCCATAATACACATTCTTCCCTTGAAATATCTGCTGGAAGGTGGGAGGACAGTGGGTTATTTGTTCTGTTGCTTTACATGCATCTTCCCCTAGAAATGGTGAGGGAAGGGTCTGATTTCTTCCATGCCTACCCAATGTCCTAACCTATTAGAAAAGGGTATTTCTCATTGCTCTTTTAATCCTTGCCTGGCCTCTTCTGAATTTTCCTCTGGGAGAGTGGCAGCCGCTGAATTAGTAGTTCTCCCAAGGACTAGCAATATACTAACTTTGAGATAAAGCTAGCAACGTCCCTGTGATTTGGACAGAACTGGCAAAAAAAAAAAAAATTGTTGTAGTTGCATTATTCAGGCAGGCTTGTGTAATGCAATAGGCCCTGTATTAGCTTTCCTTTGTGAAGGTTAGATTTCCAGTCTCTTGGAGCAGTAACTTTTTTTTGTAGAGGGACTTTAGCATAGCCAAACACAGGTCTGGAGTCTCTGTACCCTGTCCAAAATTATTGTGTTGGCATGGTGGAAGATTTGATACGTGGGTGGAAATAAGGTTAAGTATTAGGTATATCCTTGCACGCTGGATGACGTGACACACGTGGTGTAGCTGGAGATTAAAATGGGATGAGCAGTTCACTCATGCTGCATTCTGGCTATCAAGCTACTCGTGTAGCTGCAGGAAGCTTCTAGGAGAAGTATGCAGTTAATCACATCCATTAGCATGATTAAAATCCTGATTAGCCTGTGTCACTCACTCCCATTCTCCACCTACACTTCACCCCTTTTATCCAGAGTACTTGCAAGTATGAGCATAAGGCAGACTGAGAACAATGCATGCTCAAACCCAAGGGGTGGTCACTGGGCTCTTACATGTATCAGATAATTCCGGGCTTCATATTGTTGTAACAGGCAAGTTGTTCAATAAGCCGTACAGCTGCTGGCTGAACATAAAACCTTAAAAATCAGCCCTTCACAGATAGGGGATCCTCAGCAAGATTGTCAGGAATCCAGCTGAACGCGAAATAGGCTTGTCTTGCTAGTCAGTCAAGTGCTCATAGCTTGCTAAGGTTTCATATCTAGTGTGTACTAATGTTTTAATTTTAACGCCTCCATTCACATTTGATGATGATCTCTTCATGTTGGTTGGCATGTTGGATTGGTGCTGTCCTTCCCTCTAATGGCCAGGGCTAAAATGGGCTGGAGAGTGAGTCATACGTGGATGTAATTCTATGGAAAGATGACCAGTTTTAGGCTGAAATTAAGGCTGGGGGAACTGCTTGCAGATAGGCTGGTTGGATTTTGGCAAGAAGTGAAAAAAGCCAAAAAGGAGGTAATTTTGTAAATTCCTTTGTGCAAAAACTCTCCCTTTTTAAAACTTTACCTGTTGGGGAGATACTGTACATATTAAAGTTAGATCTTTTTGAAAAAGCAAGCTTCTTTCTGAGTATTAGGTCATACACTCCTAACACATTCCCGCCTGGGAGTGAGTCATTGTTCCTTTTGTAAAATTGCATTAGAGCTACATCATCCTGAAAAGCTGTTTTTCAGCTGAATTTAGGGTGTTGACACTTGCTTTAAACAAAGTAAAACTATGGGAGCATTTATCAGATGAATTTCAAAGAATGTTTACATACTCTTGAGTTACGACTCCTGAAGTGCTGGAATATGAGATCAATTCATACTTGTTAGTGAAAACCCTCTGGTGCTGGGGATGCCACTTTCTGAGCGTGCTGGGTTTCATTCCCCCTGCCCACTGGGGTTTTGAACCCCCAGCTCTCAAACTGAGGATTATAGCGTATATGTACATGTAACTTAACTGATGTTTGTGAAATGCTTAAAATACTCTGAAAGGGGCAGAAAAACATGAATGTGCTTTTACTTGGCCTTATTTCCTCCTCCCCAGCTTGTCACTTGTTTCTTGCGCTGACTGTGGTATGTCTAACTGTAGCTCTCTGCTATAGATACTCTGGCAGCTTGTCCTTCTAGGAGTGTGATACTGCGAGTTTGTTTCCATATTATGGCTTCTTTTTTCTATAACAAAACTGGCTTGAGGCTCCAGTCACCTTCCACATCACTTCTTCTTTATCATGCTGTTATACCAACATAACTATACGTGCTGTAAAATGGGTCAGTGATCAGGTGGGATTTCTAGAACTATTTTTAGGCGCTGCATCAATTCTATTAAAGGGGAAGTAGAAACAACTAGTTGGAGACGGGGATGCCGAGCATACATCAAACTGGCTTTCTGTTGTGGAAAATGCGATGGAGAAGCACTGTCAGTGGCATGACTGAGTAAGAGCAGTGCAAAGCATTAAGCCAAGGGGGTGGAAAATCCAACCCCAAACCATACATACCTTCGATTGGAACGGCTTAAACTGCCAGGCAAGCCAGGATGTTAATGGAACTCAAAGTTGTGCTTTAGTGACGGTTTTCCTTTAATCCCTTCTGGAAAGTACCATCCATTTTCTAAGCTTCTAGCTATTAGTAGTTTAAATTTGACTGGGTTTCAGGCATGTTGAGAGGAAGAGGTCTGCTGTTTGGTGAAAGGCTGTTTATCATGGGTTGGGCTAAAGGTCCACCTGGTCTGGTAGGTGCTCTTGACAGTGACTAATGACGTCTGCTTAGGAAGTTCTCATGTGCGCTGTTCCCATGTGGGTAAGCATGGCTTGATCTACACTTGAGTAGTCCTGTGAAATTATTAATGATGCTAGATCCAAAATGCTGTTAGAAATATTGAGGAAAACCCTATTGCAAACAGCAGCTTATGGGAAGCATTTTTAAGCATAATTGTTAGCACTGCTCATAGCAGTTCTAAGTGCTTAATTCCTGCCTGTAACCTGATTACTGCCTACACTAAGGTTCCCTTTCCGATGAAATGGTGTTCACAAGAAACACATGAATATTGAGTTTGGAACTTTTCTTTTGATTGTTGCTGATTGGGGTTTTTTCCTCTCATCCCTTTCCAGTCTTCCTCTTGTTTTTGTGTGTGTGGGGTTTTTTGGTGGTATTTTTTTTTGTTTTGTTTGGGGTTTGTTTTTTTTGTTTGTTTTTAAACCTTGAGTATTCTACTTGTCTCAGTCTTCTGACTCTGTAAAGGCTATTTCTCTATTGCAATTTTATTAAGTGTAGTGCTCTTCTTAAAGATGCCCCTATGCTTATCTGCACTGGTCTGAAGGAATCTCAGAACAGTTTTTCTGCTGTCCATAGATACCTAACTAATAGTAGTGAAAGTAGTTGGAAACTTAACAACTGTGGAAGACCAAAGACAAAAATCCACAAGCCAGCTCCGGCAGAGGCTTCGAATTAGGCTCTGCAGATACAAGAGGCAGAGAATGAGACAAAGAACTGAGTCACCAGCTCTTCCTTCCTTTTGACTTTTGTGGTTAGAGTGAATTGCTTTTCTCTTTGGTCATGAATCAAAGCAATTAGAAAAAGGGTTCTAGATGTTAAGAGCTAGATGATTTGGACTTCTTACTTAGCAGGAGCTGTGGATTTTAAAGTGATCTAGATATGCAGTAGTAACTTAAATATATTTATGTTAGGAATCCAATAACAGGTCATAACATACTTCTGAGGCTGTGCATCAATAATTTATTACTTTGATTACAACTTCATGTATGCTAATGTTTTCTTTTATCCCTGAAAAGGCAGAGAGAAACCTCTGGAAAGAAAGGTGAGATGTAAAAGGAAACCTCTAAAATGATCTTGAGATTTGGGAGGAAATGTGGGACAGCAATTGGTACTTGTGATTTGAGAGTCTGCACTCCTGCTGAGGCTTGCAGAGTGCAGCTCCTGAGTGTAAGTTGGTTCCACCTACACCAACACAGTCGGACAAAATGATGGGCCATCGTCACCAGGATGTCTGTAAAACTGGTGATCACTGTCGAGGTTTAAATCTCGCATTAAATGCTTTTGGGATGACATGCCATAACGCTTGTCACCCAATATATGCATCAAGTGGTACTACTGTGACACCATGATGATGGGAACTCTGTAGGATGCTGTGGGTGGCTCAAGCTATGTTTTATGTAACAAATTTGCATTTACATATGAAGCTACAACGTACGTAATCTGCAGTGTTACTTTTTTCAGGATATCTTTATGCTTAAAACATATATTATATTTTTTAGACTGTATTTTAACCTATTTAAGCATTTACAACATGAGAATTCAAAGATATATCCATCTTGTGTTCTGAGGACTGGATTTTTTTTTAACTGGTCTTTTAGGTAAAATTTACTTTTTTTGCATTGGGATTTGGACAGAGCATGTAGGGCAATAGGATCAAGTGTCACATTGGGGATTACATATTTGTCCCGGAGTGACCCTCTTAGTAGGTTGCATTGGTGTAATTGGTGAATGACTGACTGGATATATAGGGATGTCTATCTGCATTGGCACTGGTTTGATGTGACTCTAGCGTATTTGCTTTTAGTCCAACCTATTTTCAGCTTGGGAATTCACTTTTAAGGGTCTCTCCTATAATTTGCCTTAAAGTAGCATTTTCAGGCTTATACTTCCCCTTTAAAATAATGGTGGTTTTACTAGGAATAATAGTTCTACATCTGAATGTAGAAGAGTATTGCATGGCATTGTCTGGTTGCTGAAAACCAAATTTGTCCAATAAGCTCTATATTTATTTGAGACCTGTGGATGTCAATGGTGTTTAAAAAAACAAAACACCTGTGGATGTCAATGGTGTTTAAAAAAAACAAAACAAAAAACCCCATCAACTGTTCCTTTGTTGCATCAGTAGTTGTTGTCTTGTTCTTAAAACTGTAACAACTCTCTAACTCATGGTATTCTATATTATTTTGGTGTGTTGTGTTCCTTTGCTGGCAGCTTCTATGAGATTTCTCTCTCCTATAATGAATAAATATGAATTTGAAAGAGTTGGGGAACATAAAGAAACTCCTTGCAATTCCAAGCTTCGTTTTCTCCAGCTAAGATTTTTTTTAACTTGCCAAATTACCTCTAATGGCTGGTATTGCTAAAAGACTTACCCTGTGGGCACATCCTTCTGTACGTGTCTCTAAACATAACTCTTGCAGGCTCCTCTGCATCCAGTACTGGTTATTGCTGGAGATAGTAACTTCACTAGGATTTTTCCGTTTTATTCTAGTCTGCAGTTAATGCACGTTCCTCTCTGCTGGCAGAATCTCCTAGAATTACGTTCAGGTAATGATGGATTAGTAAATGATTGTGATGCACTAAACAAGAAAAGCTGAATTTGTCAACTCACAGCAGATAGGCACGTTGTACATTAAATCTCCTTATGCGTTTGACAAAGGCCTTTAGTTCTAAAGCATTTATTTTTTTTCTTAATGACTATGAGCTGTGTTTGTGCTACAGGTTCTACTCTGCTACCCTACTACTGCTGCACTCCTCTGTCCACTTCTCTATTCTTTGAATCTGTATCAGCTAAACTCGCATCTGACCTATGCTGCTGTTTTCCTCCCCTATCTGTGTTCCTTGCCTACCAAATCCGGTTTATAGCCCCTCTGAATGTATTGAATGTAGGGTGGTTTTCCTTTTTGCTTCAAAGACCTTTTAAAAAGGCTGTTTGAGGGTTGATTGGAGCACATAATTTAATACAGTGCTCCTAAAAATCCTAACTCTGGCTGCCATCAGCTGATGCTGTGTCTTATTTAAACATACTGCAGACTTCTTAATGTTTTGTGTTTGTGTTTTTTGGTTTTTTTTTTTCCCCTGGGGGATTGACTTCCTGTGATAAAATGAGATTCCCTTTTAAAGTAGAGGTCCATGGTTATATAATGAGAGTCGGAAATGGTCCAAAAGTGACACTGGGAGAATAGAAGAGTTATTTTGGTAACTGACTGTTAGACAGGAGAATAGAAAATACGCTCAGGACTGTATCACTAACTTGAATTCCCTTTGGAAAGTGAGAGGAATACATGTAAGGGAGTGACCAGGTCAGAGCAGCGGAAGGGAGGTTACGTTAAGGACAAAGTTGTACAGTGCATGTCTAGGATTCCTGTTAAAAGATTTAACTCTTTCCAAACTGCGTTTAATCTCCTCAATAAGCTACTGTGTTGTTCTTAAGCATAATGTGTCTTTAAGTTTGAACCTCTAAGAGCCATGCTGGCTTTTGCTTTTTTGATTTGAAGACGTGAATGTAGGTTATTTTTTTAATTTGTGTGTGTGGTTTTGTGTTCATTCCCCACCCCAATAATGCCAGACCAGGGAATTTCTTTCTTCCACTTGCATTTTCTGTTCCCCCTTACCAGTATGGCAATCTTGCAAAGAACTACGCAGTAGTCAGTAGTCAAAACTGGCTTTTTATGCTATTGGTAGGGCAGTACTGAAATTCCTAAATCGGATCACCTTTACTCAACAGGGATTGTTAAGAGGCGGTGATACAGACTCACAGGGAAACCAACTGGATTCTGGCAGGGGGTCACTAACCTTCCTGAGCCTTCGTAGTCTGCTCTTAGACGGAGGAGTTCAAATTCAGTGCTGCATACACGCTACACTCCATACTGTGACCAGCCATTCTTGCAAGTCTGATGTTTGTATGGATTTAAACTGGAATATTGGTTGTAGGTTTTGTATAAGGCTCTCTTAAAGAAATCTAAGATTTATTAACTCCAGATATTCACATTTTGTTGTGTAATGAGATAATTTTCTATCTTCTTGCTCATTGTGTGTTCGATTTGTTTTCTCTTAGGCTATTCTCATGTTTTGTACCAGTTTGTCTGTCCTTGCCTCAAAGAAGGAACATGGGTGGAGGGGGAGGGAATGAGACTGCTATTAATTTAGCTCCCAGTTCTGTTTGTTTCTCTCCTGCTTCCTCAGTAACCTGTGCTAAAGCGTTGAGCTTTGAAATAGTGCTGACACTTCGAAGTATCTTCTTCAGTAAAATAAATGGGGGAATCTACTTCTCTTGGGCCACAACTTCGGTCTGATTGTATACATGAAAAAGCGATGTTGTATTGTAGATAACACATTAATAGCTCTTTGGGGGTGAGTTCTGAGGTCAACATATCTAGATTTTTGGCAGAGCTCAAGTATGCTGGTAAGCTCTGGGACATAGGGTACTCTTGAATAGCGGTATAATTTTGGCACCATTTAATTTTTTGTCCTGTATAGAAGTGAAAAGGGAGATACTTATTTCTATAGGTGTAATAAGTCCATGTGTAGAATCCAGTTTGAGGATTACAGTTTTTAAAGCCTGAACTTGTAGGTGTTGGCCAGCCATTCTGAAATCATTAGCTGAAACCATCCCTCTGTCTTCTAAAATCCTTTTCTTTGTCAGCTTTCTGTTAAAGAAATTGCATTTGGGGAGTGGGAGGAACACAGATTGTCTGAGAAATGTTCTTGGCATAGTTGATCAGCTATCTTAACGAAAGCAATGCTCTCCGTCATGTGCTAATAGGTCCTAAATGCCCATTGATCATCCCAGAACTCCACTTCAGATGGCGTAGTTTACCAAGACCAGATTCCTCGTGTTTACCCTGGATCCCACAGACAAGGTGCTCTCCCGTGGAACAAAGCAAAATGTAGTAACGACTACCTTTATGCAGGTTTGTTTCTGAAAGGACCCTCAACTGCTTTTCATCTGTGATATGCCTGTAGAAACCTTGAAAATGCCCAAGATGGATCAAAATTAAACTGTTTTTGTTCCTTCAAGTCTGGGGTATGTTTATTTTCTCTAGTATGTAATTTATCTGTAGCCTTATTTTTCAGCAGCCAAATATGCTGACTGTGCGTGTTACATTTCCCAAATGAAATTCTCTGGCGAGCTTCACATCTTCTAATATCATTTTGAGGTGCTGATGTAATCAAATGGTTGAACGTGAACTGAACAGGAAATTACATAGTGCAAAACTTGCTCTTAAAATCTGTATGGAATTAAAATGCACGTGTTCTTTTTATGTATTTTTACAGTAAATGTTTGTGGTATTCAGTAATTTAACTTTTGGTAATTTTTTTAATTGAAGAGATGTCGATTTATTGAATGTCTAAGGGGAGTGGGAGGAATCAAGACTGATGTGTTACATATCCTTACCATATCATCAAATTTCAGTGGGATTTATTTTTGCAACTCTATTCTAATAATTAAACATTGTGCTGAACTAATTTTGCAAATGTGAAGGGGGTGGTAACACAAAGATTACCTATTTTCATGTACTCAAAGTTGAAATGCATTAGAGCGTCCTGGTTGTAGAACTGTAAAACCATGTATTTTTCTCAACAATTGCAGTATTACTTAAAAGAAACATCACAATTTATAAATTGAGGAATAAAATATAAACAATCCCCCCAAAGAGAAATAAAATAGAGGTAGTCTCTATCTTTAACTTATTTAGCACATACAGATAACCTTGAGTAGTATTGTTCTCCATACTGAATTTTTAACGCATACCTTTAAAGAAAGGTAACTTTGTAAGTGACTTGGAGGACCTGCAATGTTTTGTCCTTAAATTATTTTAAGTTTCAAATTAAAGATGGTTGGATCTAATTAGTTACACAACCACAAGCTTTGGATTCAGCTGAAAGATGTTACTGTGTTATAAAAGGAAGTCAGACTACAGAGGGAAGCTGTATATCCACCAGCTACACTTCTCATTTACTGATACTGGACTCTTTCAAAGTAGTTTTCTTTCAACACTCCTGTTAATGCTTTAGATTCAAGCCTAAACTTTTTTGTGGAATTGGGGGTAGGGGAAAAAAAAAGCTAGATCAGAGGAATAAATGGAATGTATTGAGGGGAAATAAAAGCAAGTAATTCAGCATGAACAGCAGAGGAGTAGGGTGAAATAAGTCACTATTAGTTATTTTGATATCTTTTGTTAGTCAGCAAGACAGTATTACTCTCTCCACTTTCACAGCATATGAAAAAAATCAAAATGTAAGAACTACTACAGCAGGTCAGGCAAAAAATTAATCTACGTGGATTTGTGCAGTAGCATGTTTTCTGTTTTGTCCTTTATTCATCATCTTGTTTTCAGGTGAGGGTTAAGTGTGGGCTGTCTCCTCTTAGCTATTTGTACTGGAGCCTTAGGTGTTTATCAGCAGCTTCTGTACTGCAGCCGTGTGCGTGTGAATCGTGTGTGATTCTGTGTAGTGTTCAGATGCATGATACAGCTTCTTCAGAGTCTCTTCGTCTACACTACCAGTGCTGACCTACTGCAACAAAAAATGCCTTTTGCTCACAGGAGGCAAATAATCTGTAAACAGGCAAGTGCTGATGTTGAGGAAATAACCCAGCTCAAAAGTCTCTGTATCTCCAAATAAAAAAGATTATCGTTGGTTACCACTGTTACCTTTGTCCTCTCAGCACTATTTATCACACTTGCAGCTTGCAGGTCACACTAATCGCTCTTATGTCCCTGCTTGTCTCTTCTGAGAGTTTTTCTTTTAATCTTTCAAAGTACAGGAGCCAGAAGTTCTAGATGAAATGCTTTGTATTATACTTTTCAGAAGCGTAACACTGAAAAAGGGGGGGGTGTATACAGAGGGGACCATTTTCATATACTAAACAGGGACATAGACTGTATTTTATGGAATCGACTCAAATCTTATGTTTTTAGTCTGGAGATTGCCTGTGAATTGTTCTCTCTTAGCTAGTTTTTACTAAATTGCTTCTGTTAGTCTACTGATTTTTTTTTTTAATATATATTTAAAAAAAAAGTTTAGTGTGTTCAAGATGCTCACCGGATTGGTCTGATTAAAGGCAGTCTCTTGCTTTCACGTTTCTTTTGTGTAAACTCTAGGTTGCCTCATTCATTCTGTCTATCTAAAGCTGAAAGGCTGCAGAGGCAAATGAATTGCAGGCAGCAGATGCTTGGGTGAAAGAAGAAACAAACCAACCACAGGGTGAAACTTTCTGAAGCATCTGTGTTTCTTTCTGAAAAGTGAGTTGAGAATAGACATCCTGTGCCTCGCTACAGATCTGCAGAATTGATCATTTCATAGAACATAAAGTTTTCATTTGATTCCTAAATACTACATGACTTCTAGTTTTTGTCTTTGTTCTTAATTTCTATGATCTAGCCATTACTAAATGCCACTGCATTTTGATTTGTTTCAGTTGTGTGCTATACAATGGTAAATCTTAGTTCTGCATCCAGTTTTCTTTTGCTTCTTATGGCTGAGATGAGAATTATTGCGTGACTGGAATAAAATAATGGGGAAGATCTGGAAGAAGGTTCAAAAAATGGCATGCTCAGTTGCAGTGGAGCGAATAGGGTGCTCAGGTGTCAGGAGCCATGGGTTCTGGCTTATAGCCGTAGGATATTTCTGTTTTTATCCAGCAAGATACGCAGAATGAAACGCAGAAACAGTTCTTGAAACAGAAGTCAAAACCTAGAATGCTTGGTTGGGAGGGGGATAGACAGACAGTCTTGCTGGTCTTTCAGGCTTTGTAACTTGTGCATTGGGGCTTGCCTTACATGTAAAGGCTGACCCCCTGTGCATGAAGTGCCTGTGGCAAATGGTTGGTTTGTAACGCACTTTCCAGAAGTGGGGTAGAGGGGTTTGAACGCTTTCAGGCCAAGGAGGAAATAGAACGGGGGTCTCCAGCTCCCAAGGTGTGGAGCCCGCTTCACTTAAAATGGGGACACTGTAGATGCTTTGGTATTCTTTCAGCTTGCTGCTGTTCGTGCATGTTTCATATGCTTGAGTGTATGTGTGGGATTGGTTCCTTTGGAGGCCTATGTGAGGATGCCGAACTTATGCATCTAGAATACACTGGATATTGGGCTTAACCAATTGCTGGTGCTCTCAGACAGGTACAACATCAGAACTTCAAACGCTGAATGAAGTTTTGTATGGAGGACTTGGCTGTCTAGAGCCTATCGGGCACCACAGCAGGCTGTGTAATCTTTGTTGAACTGATATCTTGAAAGTAGGTGTCTCAACTCCTCTGAGCTGAACTTCAGGACCCCAAGAACAGTATTTGGATTTTATTGAGGAAGAAAGAGGGGAAAAAAAAAAAGTACTAGCAAGGGTGCCTTGAAAAGTAGCAACCTCCTCCTTCCATACTGGCATATTCTTCTTTTTCTTCAGCCTGAGGCCAGGTAGGGACAGTTGAGAATATTTTCTCGTTGCTTTTGGAATAAATGCAAAGCATAATTGAAGTGATGTTCTAGAGTCTAAAAGTATTTCTTCTTTCAAACACCAAGGAAAAAAAACAAACAAAAAGCCCTACGAAACCCCTCTGGTCCTTGTCAGATGTCATCCCCTTATGATTCTAATAATTTGGCTAAAAAATTTAAAAATGTCTTAAAAGCATTCTAAATCTAAAGAGGTAGGAATGTAGGCAAAAAAAAAAAGGAGGAGAAGCTACTGAATACTTTCTGAATAATATAAAACTTTTCTGTGAAATATCTTCTTTACTAATTAATCATAAGATGAAGCTAACTTTCTGAAGTACAACAGCATGCAACAAAAAGCTTTTTGATAAAGTTTGCTGTTGGGAATGATCTCATCCTAGTGACCAACCAGTCACTGTGCAATGCTATAACTATTTGCTGAAACAAAAGTATGCTGCATCGGCTGACCACTGAGTAATCTGTTTGGTCGTGTTGGAGGGAGCTGTGCGTACGTTTGGATGCAGTCATGGCACGGCAGCAGGTAGGAGATGCCTTCAGTTTAGAAACAAGAGCTAATCTTTGAGGAGTGTTAAGCAAGAACTGCTTCCTGTGAATTGGATGTACTTATTTTTCTGGCAATCACACTGATTTTTTTTTTTTTTAAGACTCTATATGGAAGATTTTAGTTAAAAATTATATAACAGTGATCCCTACCTTCATAGTTTTAAGTTATTTTTTTTTAAAGCTCAGTACAGTGAATCAATATGCCTTCTGTGTTAAATTCACCCAGCTGTATTTTGCAGTGAATTTCTGTCTTGCCAGAGTAAGAAATGAAGACATCTCTGAAGTGGGTTAGAGCATTTATCTAATGTTCCCTTTAGATTAACTTTGTCATAGACTTACACAAGAAAAACATGCAATTACTCCTGTAGCTACTGCGTAGCGATACTCAGAGTAAACCCTGGTATGTTCACTATGAAATACTGGCTATCGGTGTATTTGTGCCGCTGTGACTGAAGTCCTCTGGCCTTCTGAAATGAAACCATTGAGAGGAGGACCCTTCTCCCCTCTCCCCACATTACATTACCGTGTACATGATCAGAGTTTGGGTATGAGATGACTGACTTTCAGTAAGAGTTCTGGAAACAATGGGGTTTTATTTAGTAGTGCAAGCTACTAGAAGTGGTGTGTGGTGAAATGCCACATGCTTTCTACCTGTTTCCATTTTTAAAATTATAAAATTGTCGCTTTAAAATACGTAGCTGACTGGAAAAACTTACTGTAGTAAGAGCAAACCCCAGCTCTTCAACTGCTGCGATTCTTGTGGGAGTTGACAGTTGTATGTGTCTTGCTTGCCGAGTTAGAATTCGGTGATGTGCCAGAAACAAAGCGAGTTTGATTCATTCTAAGTCAACTTTAAAAACTAGAAGTTGTAGTATTCATTGTTTTTGTTCTTTCAGTTTCTTGCCCCTGTATGATTATTTGTTGTCCTTGGGTGCATTGAGAGCCACATGCTGGTTCCAGTTTAAAATGCAATATCTGTGTGTAGGGGGAGCCAAAAAGTTTGGAGTCTGCTCAAACTCAAATACAAATATTTTATTTCTGTCAATTAATGAGATGCTGAGAACTGTAAAAATAAAAGAATTGCATGAGACAATGTATTGTATTTGTTTTCCTTTTAGTTGGAATTTGTCTTAAAAATTATGAAAGAATTAATTAGTAATTTTAGAGTCATAACAGCTTCTAAATCTGAACGCAGCCAGAGTGACTACATTTCACCTACATTTTGTTGACTTAGAAATCCCCAAACCCTGGGTGGCATAGGAACAGAGCTGTTTATACAACTTTTTGTTTTGTTAGTAGCTGTCAGGCATGTTGCACAGGCCAGTTTCACTGTATTCCCACCTCCTAGTTACATTTCATTAGTGGTGAACGTGATATTTGGGAGTAGAGCCTGTAGGTGCAGGGTTGCTATTCACATACTGGCCTATCGAAACAGCAGAGAGTGAAACAGCTTTGTTGGATCTTGCCAGTGAGCTTAAAATAAATATTTAAAAAAAAACCAAAACAAAACCCAAAATGCAAACAAGTCCAGTTCATAAGTAACTCCTACAAAAGCCAGTCTCACGTGTTTAAACAGAAGTTGGCGGCTGTGCATGCCGTCTGCCTCGGCGCCAGCCTCTGCCAGCGCTTCGTGCGGGCAGAGTGAGCGGGCATGTCTCTGCACCTGACCGTGTCAGCGTACTCCTGGTTTTGTTTTGAGCTGGTTTAATGGCCAGTGCCAGAACTGTACTATTATGTAGCTCAGCCAGGATGCAAGTGAAACTGTGGATGGGCATATGAACAGCATTATTTTTTTCGTAATGAGTCTGAGCTGAGAAGTTTTAAGTTCAGATTAAAAGCAGGATGGTATAATTGTTGTTGGTTTTTTTTATTGTTCTTTGCAGTAAGAACCTATGCATTAAACTGATAAGCTTTTCTGATTTGTTTAATGAGTTGAGTTGGCCTGACAAGCAGTTGGTCAGCTATCTCAGCACAGGAGAGTGACAGGGATGTGCAGCTGGGGCCACCGCTCCTTCTGGTTGCAGTGCAAACCTCAGCTGTTCTGGGACTATCACCCCGAGTAATTTACCTGCGTGCTTGAGCAAGACTAGGCACTGGATTTGAGGCCCCTGTATGGAGGAGGGAAGGATTTTTATTAGAAAATTCCTTTTTTGGCACTCTTAGGATTGTTTCGTTGGTCAGTTGAGGCCTTGCTACACTGACTAGACGACGTGTCAAGTATGTGTGCATGTTCTCCCTGCAGCGTGTAGGCTTCTTGCGCATCTTGTGGCTCTGCGGAACTTTCTTAATTCCAATAGCTGTGAGAAATAGAAATCATATCGATTAAGTATAGTGCTGGAAACTAGTTTTATTGGTATGTCTGAAGCGTTTTCACAAGGGGTTTTTTTATTTAGCTGTAGTACAATATTTAATTTATTCATGTAGCTTTTGATTTCTGACGACATTATTTGAGAATTTTAAAGCAGTAAATCTGTGCGCTAATTTACTTGATCATGATGTAAAGTAATACATGTTGTGCTGCTTTCAGTCTTGATGGGGAAACTCCTGCTGATCTTACTAGATCTTCAGAGCAGATATCACGTTCCTTGATAAGCACAGAACAAGTATCTGAGAGAACAGTTTCACCAAGCTCCCTTTGTTTAGGGTATCATTGTCGTGATAACACTGATAAACTAATACTGCTCCTCTGCCCCCCCCGCAGTTCTTCTCCATCTCAATTTACATTTACTGTGATTGAATAGCAATTTGCAAAAATTCAGCAAAGTGCTTGAGTCTCATGTCCTCCACACCTCTGGCTGTTTTTGCCATGGCCTAACTTCTGAATCGGTTTTTTTTTTCCATGGCCATAACTTCTGATAGGTTAAAAAAAAAAATTAAAAAATCATGTTTAACAATGCATTGCAGTGTCTTAGGGCAGGGTAGAGTGAGTGTCAGACAAATGGTCTTGCACTGTGGTGCTCTGCTCTGCAGCCACCTTCTGCAGGGTATTATTTAAGAGCCTATCTGTGTCAAATACACCATTACGTATATCATGTCTCAGATCTTGAAACAATTTGTTCATCTGTTCTGGTTTAACACAGCTGTCTGCACCTTGTTGTAACCTGTCATCATCTGATGTTGGGTACTAAGACTCCATCTCACTTTTTCACGCTGAATTGAACAAATCTGTTTTTGGAGGCAGTTGCATAATGGGAAATTAGTGTTCTTCCTCTATCCCAGTTAATTTTTTGTTAGCTTTAGAAACTGTTTTCTTTAGAAATACTAAGACTCCATCTCACTTTTTCACGCTGAATTGAACAAATCTGTTTTTGGAGGCAGTTGCATAATGGGAAATTAGTGTTCTTCCTCTATCCCAGTTAATTTTTTTTGTTAGCTTTAGAAACCTTAATTACTCTTCTACAGTTGTAAATAAACATCTGAAGGATTTATTGGGTAATTTCAGGGCCAGTCACTTTTGTCTTGAATTTGCTAAGGAGTGACACTGTGTTTTAAAAACCATAAAAGCCATAGTTTTGATGCAGAATATGTGAACATGTTCCAGCTCACACCAAATGTTTAATCTATTTGCAAACTGGCATTGATTCTTATTCTGACTGCTTGGTTTTTCAGCCCACTTGTAAAAAAAGCGAAACTTACCTTTTACAGATTTACTTTTTTTGTTTGATTGTTTTTTTCCAATCCGAGTCCCAAGGACTGCTCTTCTTGGGGAGAGACAAAAATTGCTTTTGCAGCAGGACACTTGTTTTTTTTACATCACCTCAAAGTGTTAAGACTTATGGAAAACCCCAAAAGCTTGGGTAAGATGGCCTTCTTTATGCCTTGGAAATGTGATATGCAAGCTAAAAGGCAAATAACTAGATGTTAATGATCTTAACCGTATCTGGCTACACTGTTCTGACCTTCATCTCCCCTTCTTCCCTTTCACCAGTATGGGTATCGCTTTCTGCTTACACCTTACAGAACAAATCCACTTTTACTTGCTCTGATTTTAGCTGGAAGTCTTAAATGTTGGTGCTGTGGGATAAATAATTGGAGAATGTTTGTTTTCTTTTGTTCCCCTGCACCCTCTTAATGCTTGGGTGCTTGTTTCTGTGAGTGGTAGAGAGGTTGGTCTGTGAATTGGAGATCACTCAGAGCTGTCCTAACTTCTTAGCTCCACCTAACCCGAGGTGCCAGCTCTAGCCTGGCCATGTCAGTCAGGTGTTGTGCACTGTCATAGAATCATAGAATCTGTCCCCGCAGAGGGGAGGTGAAGTGATGTTTTGGGGCTTTTCCTGAAGTAACTGAGAGAATGTAGGATGTTCCACAGGTGACTTCTGCACAGCTGGGATCTCGATGAGGTCCCAATGAAGTCTGTGTAATCAGGACTTCACCATTTCAGTAGCCTTGGTACCTCAGGACACTGATACTGCATAATTGCAGTGAAACCGGTCTTTGACACTAGGTAAAGTATATAGTCTCTGTGCTACTGAATAGCCATGACTCCTGGAAAGGCCTTTTAGCTTGAAGAAGGGTGGGGGACCTGGAAAGGCCTTTTAGCTTGAAGAAGGGCGGGGGGAGAGAGGAGGAAGCTCCCCCCAACCCCTGCCAGGGTTGTCTTACACTGCTCATTACTGTTAAGTGGAGTATGTTTTCACATGCTATAGAACTACAGCGAGGATCTGTAATTCTTCACTTGCAATCCAGACTCTAAAATAGCAAGATTTTAAATATTCAGCTGTCAAATGTAGCGGATCACTTAAGCCCTGAACAGTTTTAACTTTGTACTCAGAAAGGTAATCTGTCTCTGCAGTTGCACTGGCGCAGAGTACGCCTTGGTTCCTATCAACTTGTCCTCTCCATTGACGGGAGATCAGTGAAGATTGTCTTATAGATGTGCAAGACAGCAGCTGGTTTATTAGTAGCAGATTCCAGAAAAGCAAATAGGGAAGCTCAGTGATTTCTAGTACTTAAGTAGCAACGATCATGTGTCTGTGCACTGGGTTTAAATGCTCTTTTTTTTTTTGCCTTCCTCCTTCTGATCCATATTAATGTTTTGGCTCTTGAGAATGCAGAGAGAAATCTATTGATGATGCAGAGACTCTAAACCTGCTATCTTTGTGCAATGGAAAATAAAGGTTACTGGGTTTTTTTTTAATGTATTCCCTGGTGTACTAGTTGCATTGCTGTCTGGCATCATTTAAAAAAAAAAAAAAGTTGCATTCCCTCTTTCTAATAAGAGGTGATGATGCATCTTCTGTATCATCATTGGCTAAATAACAGTCCTGAAATTGATACGGAAAATGTAAAAGCAAAATCAGGTTCTGTCGTGTTTGTAATCTGTAACTACTGAATTTTGGAATGGACTAAACTTAAGTGTTGGAGACAAGGGGAATTATCATTTCCATCTACTCTTTTTAATACTGGAGCTTTTGTACACAGAGGAAGGAAATGCTGTTTTCCTTCTTTCATCTGTTTTAAGAAATAGTGTGCATGTGGGTTGCCCTTGGGATGCTTTTGTTCACCTGTGACTAATGAGGAGTGTTAGGTGTTTCTAATAAGACCTTATCTGGCTGTTCTGACACCAGTCCTGCTGTTCATACCCTTTAGAGCCATTCTGCTCAACTTCATCTCCAATTTCTGTAACAGACACAAGGCACTGGAAACCAACCTGTGAGGCTCGTGTGTGCAAGGGTAATAGATATCGGGTGAAGGAAGATAGAATTTCCTGTAAAGCAGCATCTGTGTTCTGGAGCAGATTCCACAAAAAGCAAGCAGAAAAGCACATTGATTTCTAGCACTTAAGTAGCGGTGTTATATCTGTGTGTGTTTTGTTTTATTTATTCCCCTGTCCCATCCCCCCTCCCCTTTACTCATTCTGTTCCTTGCTGCCATTTTGCCTCTTGAGAAAGCGGAGAAATCTCTTTTGATGCCCCATTACATGCAAGGGATAAGCATCTCTGTCTCTTGACAATGTTGCTGCCTGTTATGTCAAAGTGCAATGAGGATAGTAAATAGACTATAGAGCCGTGATGGAAGCTCTGCCCTGTGGTTTCTTATGGAAATGCGTGGCCTTAACTCGGAACTGCTCACAGAATTGCATCTATAAAGAGCAACTAGTTCATAAAATACATCACTGTAAACAAAGGAGATACTGAATTTGCTATTGAGTGGATTCATCTTACAGTCTTGCTCACCTTCTGAAGTGATGGTGTGACTGATTAAGGGCATGGTTAATGCCTAGTTCAGTTCCTCTTAAGTGTTCCTAAACATCTTTAAATATTTTAACCTAAAATACACAGGTTACTAAACCTGTCAAACTGATTTGCTCAGATGCTGGTGTTTATTTAGAGTACATCTGGGCATGAGAATTTGCTCTATATAGATGACCTTTTTCATGGAGATATCTTATGGTTTGGGTTTTTTGTTGTGTGTTTTTTTAACTAAATAACATATACTTTCAGAACTTTGAACCCAGGGTGCTGGTCAGGCTGCCAGCGTGTATTCTGCTTAATTTTGGTACTTGATGGGTTTTGTTGGGGTTTTTTTTTCCCCTCTCCAAAGCATTCCATGTAAAATCTACTGTCATAAATAAGTTAAATCCTAAATCTCTCTGCCTTAAAGGTACTTCTAGGTCAAGATTGGGGCAGTTGCAAGTCAGGTTGAAGAAGCACAGATCAATAGTACTGCCACATTTGAGTCCTCACGTCCATGTAAAACGAGCCATTCACAAGCACCACGTAAACCTCAACTTAAAGAGCACCCGCTGTTCTCTCTGTGGATCCCTTAACATAAAAATTATAGTGGCTTGATAGGTGGTTTTTTAAGATGCGCTGAGTGCTTAAGTGCTCAGTGAAGTCAATTAACAGTATCCCTGAAAAGTGACCTGGAGCTGTGCAGCGCTCTCCCTGCCCTCATCACTGGTGTCCACACGTACCAGCAGTATAATCCTCTCCATACTGCGCTTCCTCCTGGAGGAGCAGTGATACAAGCGGAGGATTATGACCTCTGCAGGTGACTTGGGTGTAAGTGAGGAGACATTAATGGGCAACACTGGCACTTAAATTATGAAAGTTGGCAGCTGTCAACCTTGAAAACATAAGTAGATTTAAGTGTCATGAATTTTCATGCTTTCTTACAATAGTAAAATGTCAGCTATGGTTCAGAATTCTCCTCCAGTAGTTGTTTTGCTTTAAAGCTGTTGCCATGGTAATGTGTCATGGCCGAGGCAGTCTTCAAGGTCCCAAAGAAATGGGAAATCCAAACTTCTCTCATTTGCCCATGCTAGTACATTAGCTGACACTACAGACAACATTCTTTAATCTGGTCTAATTCTGTAAAATTGCTGTTGGCACCTGCAACTTCCTTCTTGGTTTTCCTCTTCTGAAGTCAAGGAAAGACAATGTTTCATAGTCCCAATGAGATTATGGTGTTCTCTGTTCAGCGGTGCACCAGCAGCTGGGTATATCTGAAATACATATATATATATATATATTTTCATGTTATATTTTCAAATGTGCGTAGCATCACTGACCAGTCCATTGACTCTTTGATCTGCGTTGTGAGAGGTTGTCATCTGTGAAAGCAGAAAGGAAACAAACAGCCCTGTTCTTGAACCATCTCAGGACTTGCCAGATTAGGGTATGGGAAACCAGCGGTGTTCTCTACATTACTGCTACTCTAAAAGGGTCTAGTGTGGATGAAATGAGTAAGAGAAGGATGCTTTTTGTTTTATGTGTTGAACAGCCTGTTACAACTTGGCTACTGGTAAACCTATTTCAGGCTTGTTTGCTGGGCATGGGACCTCAGTGCCTTTTATGACTTGCAGCTAGAAGTCTTACGCTTCTTCCTTACACTCCTTCACCTGTGTCTGGAAAGGATGGCTGCCTGCCTCCACGGAGCAAAAATGAAGCGTTAACTACGGCTTGAATAGGACTGAGCTCAAAGAAGTTCCTTTGCAAAGTGAGAGCAAGAGTTTCCACAGTTGAGAAATATAGCTAATAGAGCAACATAAGTTTAGCAGCCTTTCATTAGAGGACAAGTGAAATTTGTATAATGAAAGCTTCTTTTTCTTTGTCCTCCTCAAGTGATAGTTAGTGTTCAGCCCTCTAGCTAAGGCAAAATGGCCATTGGAGGAGCTTCAGTTGCATTTAGTTTAAGTGAAGTGTGTTCCTATTTCAATCATAGTTCAAGACTTGACTCAAGTTCTTACTGCTCCTTTTTCTAATATGCGTGCAACTGAATCTTTACTTTATGAATCTCTGTAACATCTCAAATCATTAAAAATGCCTATCTCTGGTCTATACTATCCAAAGAGTTGGCAGGTTGTTGGATAACACTTTCTAAGTGTGGGCGCGGGCATGTGCTTTGACAAATAAAGCATATGACAGGAGTCACAGTGGATCTGTATTGATTAGATATAACAGTAGGAATAACTCCTGAATTCTTAATACCTTTATTTTTAGATGTAATTTGGCTAGGCTGAAGGCCTACTGTTCAATAAATTGTTCCAAAAATAAATATTTCAGAAGAGGATTAAACTTGAATGTGAAAGACAGTTTTTCTTATGTATCAGTGTTCATGGAAGGAATTGGTCAGAAATCACTATTCTCCTTAAATATGCATGCTCTGAATCCAAATTAGAACTGCTTTCACCGAAACTACTCATCCACACAGGAAGCTAGAGGTGCTGTTGGGAATGCAACTGTGATAGCTAAGTTTAGCTAATTTAGTCCTGTTAGCAGCAGAGTTCTTCAACTGTGAAGAGAGATACTTTGGTCTTGCTTAAATCACTTTCTTTTTTGATTGAGCTTCTACTGAAAAGGAATGTGCTTTGTTTCTCACCAAGGGCATTTTCTGCCTTGGTTTTTGGTGTGTTTTTTCTTTTCTTTTTGTGGATCTGGATGTTTGTGTGTTAAGGTCTTTTTTTCCATTTTAGACACATCTGAAAGATCTACAGAAAGATTCAAAGATCACTTCTGTCAAAGTATTTCATCTCAGCCTTCTCTGGCTGTTTTCAGCCTCTTGTCACGTGTACTGGCTTGTAATGCAGTTGACTACTCGCTCCCACCCTCCCCACGCTCTTTGGCTGTACACTAACTAACTAAAGACCGCTGGCTGCTGGAGCTTACCTCTTAATTAGCATTTCTTGTACTGTCCAGCCTTTGGGATCATTCTGGAAGGTCCTTGGTTGGTCTTTAATACTGGTAATTTGGCAATCCATGAGTTACTCTTCCAGATTTCTGGAATCATTGCATATTGTTTCTTTATTCAAATTGCTCTTGATATACGAAAATCCACTGTGCTATAAAAACAGCTACACTTGTGCAGCTGCTTATTTACTGTCTGATTGTATGAACCTCGCTGTTTTTTTTAACTTTGTCAACCTGAATTGCTACAGAAGACTATTTGTTAAAGCCTGTCCTCTTTAATAAGAATTGAATGTAGATATTGCCGAAGAGTATCTGCTTGCTTTACAGTTGAAGACCTTTATTCTTCCGTGTGCTACCTGCAATTGGGAAGTATGATCTCTTTCTACAAGTAGTAAGAGTTGCGTGACTACTGTGAAAGTCTGACTGCTGTTCGTGAATGTTTCGCTAGAAGATTATTCACTCTTAGAATTCAGTGGAACTCCATCTTGTGTTTTGAAGACTCTTTAAATTATTAGTCTAACTTCAGCACTCTGCTTCTCTCCTGGGAGAAACTCTACTCAAAAGCCTAGAATCAAATCTAAAAGCAGTCTCTTTCAAATACTGTCAGCTTTATTTGAGATGCCTCATGCAAGTGTGGGAACAGGAATTTGATGCTTAACAAAAATTCATTAAATATTTGGCAGTGGTACCCATGAAGGAAAAAAGTCCACCATATATTCTAGAATAAACTCTCGGTTCAGGATCTTGGTGAGTTCAGTTACAGGCAAGGAGCCAAGATAGGGGCTTGTGGCTATAAAGGTGGTTTTCCTTGTGTCAAGGTGTTGTAGTTAGTTTGCTGCTAGTGTTATTCCTCTAGGAAGGAACTGGGATGAAAATCTGAGATGCCTTAATCTCCGGATTTCATGGCCACCATGTATATATGGCTCAGGGTTTACAAGACTTTGCGTTTGAACCCATGATATTTGACAACGTGATACTGCTTTGCACGTGGAATGCTGTAGCTGCAATGTGTGCTGTCCCTCTTAGCTTTTCATATCAAGTGATCTTCATGTACCATGCATATTTAAGACAGGGAGCTATTTAAAGGAAGCTGTTTATCTAGAGATTTGGAAACAAAGTATGAAGGGTGAGAGACAACAGGAATCTAAAGATTGAGTGTCTTTCTCTCCCGGGATATGGGAAACAGCCTTCTGAATTTGGGGATGAGAAAACAGAAAGTGTTGCTTGTTTAGAGAAATTGAGGGAGCCTATAAGAGCATCTGATATGATGAATGGCACATTCCTTTTGTTATAAACTTAATTGCACTGAAGTGCATTCCAGTTAGCTGGGGTAAGAGTGATAATCCTGAACGTAACTGGAGGTTTGCTCTAATCTCTCTGGCAGTACAGCAACATAAACACAGATTGAGACAAGCACTGTTCATACAGAAAGTACTAAATTATTGGAACTAGAGACTGTCTAATCATAATTTTATGAGGTGGATGTAGGGGAATCGCTTCCTTGCTTCTGTCTTGCATCAATTTTGGGTGGCTTACCAAGGTAAGTTGTATGCTTTTCTCATGGACCAAGGAGAGGTGGTGGTTTACTCCATCCTCAAAAGGGCTGCCACTGGAAACTGGCAGGGACAAGTAGTTGCTACTTAAAGCAGTAAATTTATAATTCAAAATTATAAAAAAGCAGAAATGAATTGTTAATGTTTGCCCTGGAATACGTATATGCTTTTGGGACTCTCAGAATAACTGTTGTATTATAGATGGGGTGGATTTGGTCAACTCTCAGGTGAGAAAGAAACAGAAGGTATAAGACTGGGTAGTAAGCAGAAAGTAGTCTAGTGTATTAACGGGATGCAGGCAATTCAGTTGGTGGAAAAAAAAACCATCTCTGTAGAAAACTGGATGAAGTTAGAGAAGCCATTGAAATATTTAGTAATAAAAGTGCAAGGAACTTGGGAACCAGAAGAGCTGAGGAACAAGAACTACTGGTGCAGGACGTGAAACTGGATATTATAGGGATAGCAAACATGATGGGACAGTATGCGTACCAGGCATTACCTGTTTTCTGATAGTGTAGGCAAGATAAAAAATGAAGAGTGGGTGTGGAGTGAGATGTAAATGAAATGATAGACTACTTTTCAGTGTCCCTTGCATAAAAATTGTGTTGGGGAGAAATAAAGTTGCAAACTTGGAATCAGGGTTGCAACGTATAAACAGATATCTCTTAACATTAAAATAGTTCCCAGTAATATTGCTCCAAACTGAAAACAACTATGGCTAATAATGGAACACGTAAGTCAGTATTTGCTGGCCAGGTGATAGATGACTTCCCCCCCCCCCCTGCTGTTCACCACCACTTCTATAAGCGGTTGGAGTCTTCCTCAATTATGTGAGGGACAAGGTGAAGTCTATCTTAGACTACTGTAAGACCTAGCACATAAAAAACTTCGCAGCCACACCTGCAATTTTAGCAAATCTGTCAATTTGGGGTAAGAAAGATTATTTAGCGTTTCTGCTTGTCAGTCAAGAACACCCCATACTTAAGGAAAAAAGCAGTCTTTACAACTATAGTAAAGACCACCTTGGTAGTATAGGAATTCTTTCCTTCAGGGTTTAGTTAAAGAGCAACTAGAGATGCAGGTTTACCAAAGGAAGAAATGTTTTTGCCCAGACCAAGGAACTGTGGTAGGTTTTACTTCACTGGTATCAGAACCATGGTTGATACAGCGCTACCCAATTTGAGATGGAGTAGCAATGCCCAGCACTAAAAAAGGAGCTAATACTTTTCATTTTCTTTAATATTCTGCCGCGAAAGATAGGGCTGTGGGGGGTTTTCTTCTTTTTTTTCTTAACAAATAAAGTAAAGATTGGTGTTTTCAATGCAAAGAGATTGGAATATCATGTGTGAGAGTGTAATGACCTGGTGGATCACAGCAACAGATGCAGGATGAAGTTTAATGGAGCAGACTGTCGGGCTGTCCATTTAGGGCTTGATGCCTTTGGATGTGATCTGGGTGTTCATCAGTTGGAAGTAGCTGGGGAGAAGGACCCCAATGCCCCGATTTTATCACAGGGTGGCCAAACTGCAAATAATGATGTGGAAAAAGAAAACGTGGACTTAATGATGCGTATTAGCAGAGTTTCCTTCTGTTGGAAAGGGAAGAATTAGTGTTTACACACAAGCAAGAGCTCATCCATAATACTCGTGTATCTGAATCATACACAAGATATTTTTCCATTCCTTAATTAACTTAGTAACTCTCCTTTCCACCCCTCTGAAGGGAACAGGACTCTTTCAGGTGGTTTTTCAAACTCCTGAGTGCTTTACCACTTATTAAAGCTGAAATGATACTTTTCACTGTGCTGTTTTCTCATTTACCTGAAAGATCTGGCATTTTACTTCCATGTAACATGAAGTGTGCATCTGTAGGGAGGGTGAGTGTTTCTATAGGACTTTGCATTAATAAGCAGGTACTGAGATGATATTTTGTTGTGAGACTGGCTTGATTACTCGTTATGGTGAAGAGCAAGTTGGACGTTTCTCCACGTGAATTGAAATACTTAACTGACTGTGCAGCTTAGTTTATATTCTTTTCTGCAGGGCACTGCATGGAGAGTATAAGGAGTAGTATTTTGATAGAGATTTTTTTTAGATACGCTTGTTTTACAATAAAGAAACATTAATGAAAAAAGTGTAAAATATTGTATAGAAAATTTTGGGACATAACACCCAGTAGATGAGGAGATGGTTCCCTGGTAAAGCTGGTAGGTTTAGCTTCACTAAAATCATGGAAAACATACAGAAAATAGCCTGCTGTGTGCAATTGAAATACAGGTCCTGATTTCTTTATTTTTTTTTTAAGTCTGGATCCCCTTAAAATATTAATCCAAGTATCATTAATGTCATCCTTAAAAGAATACAGCATATGCTTTTCGAGTTGAATAACATGTCTAGCAATACCTGTAGGTTTTGTCTTGTGAATATATTAAAAGCTTTGCAAGAGAGTACAGTCTGAAGTTTGGAAGTACAGAAAATGGCATGGAGTGGTACAACCTTTATTGAAAGAAAAAAAGTTTCATCTTTGCTTACTCACTTGTCTCAGACTAAAATGTGACGGTTCTGCCGTATGAAAGCCTTTCGAGTGCCTTGCACAGTGGCTCTACAAAGTAATAACTGATAAATCTGGCCACAGATGTTTTGGTGCCTCTTTAGCTTTGTTCATCTCAGTCAGATAAAAATCAACGCGTGCATCAAACCTGGCTGTCGCAGGTGGTTGTGCAGGTGTATGCCTAGCAGTGACTTTAAGAGCTTTCAAGCCATTATATGAGCACCTGAAATACTGCTTAGTAGAGGGATGTCCTAATCATCCTGGATTACTTCAGCTTTAATGGTGTGTTTGTAAAAAGCTATTAAGAAGCATGATGAGGGAAGAGTTACTCACAATTTTTATGGTATTTATGGTATATCCTTAATAGCTTGAGCAAGTGTTGGTGTGAAATAGTAATAGTTAGATAGTATTCATGTCGAGGAGCGAACATTAAAGAAAGCTGCCTGGATGACTCTGGTGGGACTGTAGCAAGATTTAGTTAATTTTGAGTAACGCAAATTGTCTTGTAGCCATCCCTAATAAGCTTACATCAAAGTACTCTGTAATTGTATGGCTTCCTCTAAATCTGCATGCATTGTATTTTGCAGATAAGCAGTTTCTGAAGACTGAAGGACCTGCTAAAGGGAACACCTGCTTTTGAGGTATGAACTATTTTTCTAATGACACAACACTAAATCTTTAACGAAAAGCAAAGGTTTGATGCAGCCGTGTGTACACACTAAAACTTCATCTGTTCTGGGAAATACAGCTACCATCTAGAGTTCTGAAATGTCGTAATCTCTGACAGAAGTTCAGTAGCAAAGCTTGGCAGGGCAGGCACGCCTGGCTATGACAAGTGGAGTGTTAAATGGACTCTGCGTCCAAATGGGAGAGTCTGTGTGTCTTTAAAAGGCATTATTACAAAGAGTTCCATGACTGGAACTTCTGTAGAATAAACATATCTGAAATGCACTTACCTTTCCAATCTCTTCTGTTAAACACTTTATTTACTACTTTTTTGCATCCTTCTTTTTGGGAATTTATTAAATGTTTTTGAACATTCTAACATTCCCCTGCTTCTGTTCAAGATAGCAGGGCTGGTGTGTGACTCAAGGGATGTCCTTTGTGGCCAACTGGACCTTCTTTCTTGCCTTTTCTGCTGTAAAGGGCAGACATCTTGTTTAACTTGGTCACCGAAACCTTTTTATCAGAGTAAGAGGTCTACAAAAGATTAAAATGAGCAAACTAGACTAAGGAAAAAAAATAAGTCTGATTTGATTTGTTAGGAATTTGGAGCAGTGGATCATTTGGGTTTCTTGTCCTAGCCTTCCTTTGTGGAAGGCACCATAAAGCTACACTTTCACTGGAGCCTATCATCGGGTCTGCAGTCTGAGGATATTTGAGGTGCAAGTGCTCACATAACATGTTTTAGTGAAGGAATTACAATTTCTTCATGATATTTGTATGGACTGAGGGACCTAGGTGTCTTCTACATTGCAGTTTGATAAGCACGACAGTGATTGTTCTCAAATGCTGGCTATTCCTTCAAGTCCTGGGAGCAGTATCAGCCTGTTTACTCCACTAATTAATACTTCCTTCTGCCTTAACCTTAAGGTAGTCTAGAATGTAAACCAATGAAACACAGGGCACAGACTTGTACAGAAATGACTAAGCTGTTAATGTCAGTCTGCCAGTACCATCCAGTGATACTTGGCTGTAAAGAATGCAGAGTTGTCAAATGGATGCAGTTCAATTACAGCTTGTTTTAACATCACCAACTGTATCTACTATGATTTACTAAAACTGCTTGAAGTGACAGTAGCCTCGCATGTCTCCTAAAACTTTGTTATGGGTATGGGATAAAATTGTTCCTAAAATGCCTTTTTTTAGTTTCCTTAAATGGCAGGTGCAGAGATAACGTCATAGGTGCAAAGTTCTGTCTTTTCAGTTGGGCTGATGCTCTTGCGTATCCATTCATGATATGACTGGAACCAGGCTCAGTTAGGGGCAGCCACACCACCGGTTGTTTATACTGTGTACTGTGGCTGCCTGCCGTTTGAATAAAGGCCAAATAAGATGGCTTATCTCCCTCTGGGTGGGATAGAGGGAAGGGGGCAGGAGGGGAGGTGCCCCGGATGCTGTGTGTGCTTTTCACTGTGGCCTCGATGGAGCTAAAGAGCTCATGGGAGGTGGACTGTCACCTTCTCCTGCAGGGAGTGAGCGCTATGTGCAGCTGGACAGAGAAGGTGACATAGGAGTGTAAGAGCACCTCATTGCCCTTCCTGCATGTTCCAGTGTTGGACAACTTCCCCCCACTTTACACTTCACTTAGCTTTGACCAACGTGGTCTTAATGTCTGCCAGACTCCTTGGATGTATGGAATTGATCTCAGACTTCAATTTACTTGGTCATGTTGTTAACTCCCAAGTTGTCTAAGGGGGTGAGTTTGCTATGTTATAATTTTCCTCCTTTCTTTCTCCATTGTACAAAAATGAGAGTTACAATGTAAGCTGCCTCCTGGAGTCCCAGGGATACATGTAGTTGTACCTCTCAACATTTGTTGTTCTGTGGTTTCAGGACATGGAAACCAAACAGGTGTTTCCCACAGACTGTATTCAGCAGCTAAAAATGCTTCCTGAAGTAATTTATCCGGGAACATTTAATCCACGCTCACTGACTGCCTAGACGAATAAAGGCAACTTCCTCCCCAACATCCTTCGGAGGAACCTGGGAGAGCAGGCAGGAAGGAGGAAGTGCTTGTGAGAGTCTGACACTGGCTGGTTGGTTCTTGTTGGATGACCTGATTGAGGAATATCTTGGGTTCTTTACAAAACAACAACCTGTTCATCTCGGATTGTCACTCAGAAATAAATGGTTTCTTCCTGCTTATTCTGTTATGAGGTCTTTCAACCAAGTACAGTTGCATGTTTGGTCATCTTACTTTCTTAAACTATAAATACTGACTATGACTTTGTGGCACCTAGAACTTCGTTTGCTTATTGTATTGGTTACATGTGTATAGGTGGGGAGAAAGTACTTCTAAAAACATCACCTGCTGGATTAATTTATATTTTTTGTATAATTGCTCTAACTGGGAAGAAACATGCACAAAACCACATCTTTAGGATCAATTTTATTGATGAAAAGAACTAGATTGGGGCTGCTGCTGACATAATTGTGGTAGGAGCAAGTAGATGCTACTTGCTGTGTGACTGCCTGCTCCCCTCCTGCAGCAGAGCTCTGCCTACAGAGGATTCTGCTGAGATAAGGTAAGCAGATAAAGAACTTCCTCTGCCTCGGTGCTTTAGCAAACCAAGTGTGATTGCTTGTCCTCCGAGAGCATTTTGCAGTTTGCTGGAGGAGGGACTGGTGCATTATCACCCACCCTTTTAAAAGGGGATTGAGGAAGTTATGTGCTGACCTTCTAGGCTGAGAATGCTGAGAACAGAACCGAGAGGATTTAGCCCTTGAAGTAAGAGAGAACCCTTGGGAAGAAGGCAGTGCTACCATGTCACAACCACGTATGGTTTTACTTCCTTAAAGTGATGTGGGCAGAACCCTTTAATTAAAAAAAAAAAAAAAGGTGGTTTTTTTAGTA
>NW_008794177.1:670767-737657 GCF_000699145.1 Aptenodytes forsteri | reverse complement strand
CTACGTTCGTGTTTGCTCTGCCTGCCGTTTGAATAAAGGCCAAATAAGATGGCTTATCTCCCTCTGGGTGGGATAGAGGGAAGGGGGCAGGAGGGGAGGTGCCCCGGATGCTGTGTGTGCTTTTCACTGTGGCCTCGATGGAGCTAAAGAGCTCATGGGAGGTGGACTGTCACCTTCTCCTGCAGGGAGTGAGCGCTATGTGCAGCTGGACAGAGAAGGTGACATAGGAGTGTAAGAGCACCTCATTGCCCTTCCTGCATGTTCCAGTGTTGAACAACTTCCCCCCACTTTACACTTCACTTAGCTTTGACCAACGTGGTCTTAATGTCTGCCAGACTCCTTGGATGTATGGAATTGATCTCAGACTTCAATTTACTTGGTCATGTTGTTAACTCCCAAGTTGTCTAAGGGGGTGAGTTTGCTATGTTATAATTTTCCTCCTTTCTTTCTCCATTGTACAAAAATGAGAGTTACAATGTAAGCTGCCTCCTGGAGTCCCAGGGATACATGTAGTTGTACCTCTCAACATTTGTTGTTCTGTGGTTTCAGGACATGGAAACCAAACAGGTGTTTCCCACAGACTGTATTCAGCAGCTAAAAATGCTTCCTGAAGTAATTTATCCGGGAACATTTAATCCACGCTCACTGACTGCCTAGACGAATAAAGGCAACTTCCTCCCCAACATCCTTCGGAGGAACCTGGGAGAGCAGGCAGGAAGGAGGAAGTGCTTGTGCGAGTCTGACACTGGCTGGTTGGTTCTTGTTGGATGACCTGATTGAGGAATATCTTGGGTTCTTTACAAAACAACAACCTGTTCATCTCGGATTGTCACTCAGAAATAAATGGTTTCTTCCTGCTTATTCTGTTATGAGCTCTTTCAACCAAGTACAGTTGCATGTTTGGTCATCTTTCTTACTTTCTTAAACTATAAATACTGACTATGACTTTGTGGCACCTAGAACTTCGTTTGCTTATTGTATTGGTTACATGTGTATAGGTGGGGAGAAAGTACTTCTAAAAACATCACCTGCTGGATTAATTTATATTTTTTGTATAATTGCTCTAACTGGGAAGAAACATGCACAAAACCACATCTTTAGGATCAATTTTATTGATGAAAAGAACTAGATTGGGGCTGCTGCTGACATAATTGTGGTAGGAGCAAGTAGATGCTACTTGCTGTGTGACTGCCTGCTCCCCTCCTGCAGCAGAGCTCTGCCTACAGAGGATTCTGCTGAGATAAGGTAAGCAGATAAAGAACTTCCTCTGCCTCGGTGCTTTAGCAAACCAAGTGTGATTGCTTGTCCTCCGAGAGCATTTTGCAGTTTGCTGGAGGAGGGACTGGTGCATTATCACCCACCCTTTTAAAAGGGGATTGAGGAAGTTATGTGCTGACCTTCTAGGCTGAGAATGCTGAGAACAGAACCGAGAGGATTTAGCCCTTGAAGTAAGAGAGAACCCTTGGGAAGAAGGCAGTGCTACCATGTCACAACCACGTATGGTTTTACTTCCTTAAAGTGATGTGGGCAGAACCCTTTAATTAAAAAAAAAAAAAAAGGTGGTTTTTTTAGTACTACACTGAACAATTATTTATTTGGTCCCTTATCTTTCTCTTTGTGGAAGGGAAACTGCCTGTGTCAAAGGGCACAATACTGTGATCCTGGATGTTGCAGCCATACCTGCAATAAGGAACTGAATCATTCTCTAAAGAAACTAATAGACCGTACCTGATAACATTGCAGGGAGACGTGAAATTTCTTTTATTGCTCTTTCATTCATGAAAGCTCAGTTTTTGTTTTCTAACCAATGCCTTGTTTTTCAGCCATTGTTGAATGTATTTATTATCAAGATTACGGAAATGTAAATACAATAGTGGTTGAACTGCAGTAACTACTCCCTTCCTCCCCTGCTGGCTTCCTGCATACATTCTGGAAGGTGGAAACTGTTCTTCTGCATTAATTCATTTCAGAAATGAGTGTTCCTCCCCCTGTTGCCACCCCATCAGATTTCAAAAACCAAAGGGTATGAACAAAGAGAAACGATTACTCTCACATGTTCCTTGAGTCTGAGAAGTAATGTAAGGCCTCTTGCTGTAGCTCCTTTCAGCGTTTGCTCCAGCCTGATGCAAGCACTGGCTAACAGGACTTCTTGTTTTTCTTCACCTTTAACCAGATAAGCTACACAGGCACCATTCTAGTTGAACTAAGTCTGCATTCATCTGCTTGTAACAGTTGAACACGTTTCTTAGAAGAAAAACTAAAAATTGGAGCAGTGCCTTCACTGACTTGAGTGTATTTCTCCCAGACTTAAGTTTGCAGTTATTTTTGAGAGTTGTTTCCTAAATGTGGTTTTACTTGTTCTAGTTGGGTCACTAATAGCTAATGTCGGTTGCTTTCTTAGGCAGGCAGGAATTTTGTCATTAAAACCAGCTCAAGATAATGGAAAGGCTCAAATGGTAGAATTTGTTCTTTTGACTAGCTTGGGAGGAATTAGGTTCAGCTGTTTGATGGGTATAAGCAGTTAAATTGACCTCAGACTATGGCTGTCGTGCTTTTTTTACAAAGTCTGTCATGAACTTTGGATGGCAGTAACAACTTCCTGGGGAGAGTTACTTATCTTCAATTACACAGGTCTTTCTTGTATAACCTGCTACTTTTAATGCTATTAATATGTCTATACTGCACTAATGCTGCTCCCTTTTCAGAGCTGAGGAGTTCTGTGATGCTGTTATGGCACTTGGCCAACTGCTTGTCTGAACTTAGCTAAATAAAAATCCCTGGGATCCTCTCTAAGAATAAACATCACGTGAGAGCATGAGTGTTTCCCTGCTTTGAGAGAATTAAAATGGCGTGCTGATAGGGAATAGCAGCAGCAGCTTAAGGGCTAGGCTGGCATCTCTCTCTGGCTAAAAGGGATAAGCTACAAGTCCAGAGGAAGCAGAAGGGTCTGGCATGTAACCTTTAGCTTTCCTTGCTCTTGAGTTTGTCAGTCTGGGATGACATAGTGCTTTCGGAATGTACTGGTTTTATAATTTATGAATCTGATAAATACCCTTATGAAGGGGACTTGAACATATTTCCTTAAGTTCTAGTCTAGCAGTGTTTCATATTGGGCCTTGGCCTACATCTTAAATACCTATTAATGTACTATTGAGCAAATTTCTGAGCACTTCTCTACCTGTATTCCCCCCCCTCCCCCCGGTAGCATGGGAGGTATTGGAACTGGTGTAGGCGTCTGGTAATGTTGCCTCAAGTGTGCCTGCATGTGGCTTATGTTCTGGCACAAGCAGTAATGGATGCTGAGATAATGTTACCTTGCAAGTAATTCCCTTGCTGAGGGAGAAGGTCTCTGCTCTGCCGGCCTGCGGTGCACTAACACTGGTAATGGAGCACATGAATGTGCCTTGTATTCTGTGGTCCCTCAGAAAAGTGTGTGTTCTCCCTTTTGGGAGTTTCGTGGCGACTCACCGGACCTTTCCCTGCTTCACATACGATTCTAAAGTTAAATTATTGTTCTACCTTTCTTTGTTTTGAAGCTGTTACATTACCAAATAGGAGTGCCTCTTTCTCTTGGATCACAGGCAGGCAATATGTACTTCCCCGGCTTCTAGCAAATCCTTTCATGAGCCAGAAATCCTTTCTAGTAGCCAGACTTCAGTTCCGCTTGCAGAGATGCCCAAGTGTGTTCAGCATTTTTAAAGCTATATGCTTCTACCTTGTTTTGAAAGGACTTTGATTTTTTTTGTCTTTCTCGCTTGTGTGTAGGCACAAATATCCCTACTTAGAAGTAATTCCTAGTAATACGGAATATGTTTAATTGCCATTATATCTGTTGTGGAGTTGCTCCAAGATGAACAAAATCTATGCACTGAATTGCAAAAGGTGGTAGAAAGAGCCAGGTCCTTTCTAAGCATGTTCTACTAACACACCCCTGTGTGAAGACAGACTTGGATATCCCAAAGCTGTTCTTAACAGAGTAAGAAGGAGTGGGCTCCACAGCTCTGAATCTTCTAGGTATGCTCTGCTCCCACCCTAAATGCATCTAGGGACTTCATTTCTCCATGAATTTCTGAGCACACCTGAGTGGCCTCCATGGAAATACAGGGACTGAATTTTGTTCCTGGCCTGAAAATCTAACACATGTGAAGCAAACGGAAAGCCGGTAATGCTTGGTAAATGGGCACGTTCACTCTAAACTATTTTGCCTACGTGGTTGCAGAGTTCTGATCTGGCTGATGCTCTGAAACCTTGGCTGGGCACTAACAGCATTTGCTTCCCCTTTTTAAATGTCTGCTTCCATAATGCTTTGTTGTGGTTTTTAAATGGCAAACCCCTACCTCTGCACTAGTTCAAATGTGTCTGTTCTATTTCCAGGTTCCTTCTGGGGCATATCTGTCCATTCTCAAAAGCCTGAGGGGAGGGCATGATTCTCCAAGGCAACTGATGAGTCCATAAACTAACTTACTTGCTATAGCTAAGATCTTGCAGAATTTGCAAGCAGCTAAAACTTGTTTCTTAGTATAGAAGTGTAGTTTGTTTCACTCTTCCGAAGTTTTTTGACCTTCCAATAGTGGAAAGCTTTAAAGTATTGTTTGCTCTTTGCAAATCTACTTGAAAAAGCAATGACAGGTTTGCTGTTCCACTCATCTGGCTCTGAAACATCAAGCTGGTGGTGAGTTGTCATTGATGAAAATAGTTCACTAGTCAACTTTCTCGTTTTGAAGCTACTAGTTCTGTGTCCTGATCGACAGGTTCTCATGCTGTATAATTACATTGTCGAGAGGTGCTTATTTTAATTAAAAGTAAAGTAGCTACTCTAATATAGTCACTAACGTAACTAGAATTATTCTGTATAGGTAAAGGAGTAAAGCTTCTATGTAAACTGAGTTCCTGGAAGCAGTGACTGTGTGCACCCGCTTGCCAAAGGAGTTGCTTCTGTTTTCATGGTTGTATCTGCTACTCTCTAACCTGTGATGTTTTATGCTCCTTGCTCAAATTTTATCTTGCTTTTTGAGTAACGCTGGCTGATGTGTTGGTCTTGGGGGCACTTCTCTAGAAAGTCAGTTTGCTTGCAGCAGATGGCATCCAGCCTTTCTTGTGGGCATCAGGATGTGTATCTGAGTAGGAGAAGCCACAAAGCTGGCCTCCAAGAGCTCTACTTGAGGTCTTCCCAGAGCAATTTATGACTTGATTTATCTTTCTTGATAACCCTTGTGAAATAAGGGAGCAGAGTTGCTAAGTGTAAGTCTTGCCCCTTTCTGTCAGACCATTTCCACAAGCTTGAATTGTTTCTGCTGTTCTACAGAAAGTTTAACTTGGAATTTTCAAGGCTTACTACAACTTCTTGATGTATGCAGGAGATACGATACGGACGTAACACACTAAATGCTATTTAATGGCTGCTTATTTTACTCTTCAATGAGAGCTTTTTTGATTAACTTAATGTCAGAAGCTGTCCTCTATGGCCTTGCTTTCCCTCCTACCCTCTCAGATATGTATATATACATAAGGCAAAATATTGTGAGTTCATGAAGGTATCGAGGGCCTGCACAGCGGTATTACAACCATAATTAAGCTGGACTGGATCTCTGAAAAATTTTTCTCACAGTGTGACTTGAGCCGTTTCTCATCTCCTGGTTTGTAGTTCCAGTGTTCATTCTGTACAGTTTTCTTCACAAGCAATAACAGAAGAAATCATCTTAGAAATGAAAGCTGAAATTCCCACATAAGCACAAGATCCGTTATTCTGGGAGCCGCATATTCGAACCGATCTTCCTTTCCAGGCTATGGCAGTAAGATGATCTTGCAGGAAGAAGAATGAGGAGATACAAAATACCTAATAAAAATGAGAATTACTGACTGATCTTCTACATTAGGAACGTGCCATCCTTCTCTTCCTCCCAAGAGAAGGGACTCTAGCAAAAGCCAGGAAGCCATTATTTTCTGGGTTTTGCTCTTGGGGAGGTAGAAGCTGCTTTCCTTTCTGATGCATGTGTTATTAAAGGAAAACAGCTGACAGGAACAGCTGCTTGCCTTGCCTGTTTGGTTTGTGGCTTAGCAGTCAATACGCGACATAAAGTGCTTTGCTAACAGCCAGAGTTTTCATACCCTGCCCCCACTTTGACTGTCTTTCCCTCTGTCCTCTGCCAAGTGAAGACAGGAGGCTCACAGGAGCCTCTCCCCCCCCCCCCCCATGATTAATGAAACTCTCCTTATTTGGTGCTGCCTCTCCTGGTGTGCAGCACAGAAAATCCTCTCTACTGTGAGACAGCTTGAAAACCAGCAAACAAGTATGACTCTGGGCAGTTTCTTTTTTAAAAAGTAGTTAAGGAATAGGTCATTTTAGAGCTAAAACTTAAAGTCTGTGCAGAAGGTGGGCAGGCTCCTTTATTTTCCTTAGATAAGCACTTATGGTTTTTGGAGATGACATACCAGTCTTTTTTAGGTCTCTTATTTCAATGCTTGTAGGCCTGTGCAGAGCTAGACACTTGAAAAGTCCCTCACAGTTATCTATGAACTCATCTTCCATGTGGCTTTTTTGAAGGCCAGCCAAGACCATTAATCCCCACCTTCTAGAGTCCCTAATCCCTGCTGGGGCTTACAGGAAAGTTATTCTTGTACTCCCAGTGAAGCTGCTCTGGCAGAGTATCTATCCGGCTGTAACTTAAGGCAAGTTTATTAATGTGACTTTTTATCAGCTTGGAAACGGTACAACTCATAATGTAGCAATCTAACTTGGACAGTCTTACCCCATCTTGCTGAGTGGTTAATAGTAGTGAAATTGCCCAAAGGGAGGGAATCATTCAGGAGGTTGGTGTTCTCTTATCTCAGTGTGCTTAAGTATAATTAACAATAGTAAAACGCTCTTTACAGGCACGAATACAGGCCATGTATTTTTTTTGGAAATGGGTGCAAGTGAAGTGAAGTCAGGGTTGGAAGTGGTCTGCTGGGGTGATTCTTTGCAGTTGTATCACTCTTCTTCTCAGCCTGACACTCCTAAAGCCTCCTGGCTCTGCTTTTTGTCCAGTTGTGGCTAGACTGACGTAAGGCCCTCTTCCTACGTGAGCCTCCCCCCTTCCCACCATCCTTACGTGATGAAAGGCTTTTCTTTGGTTCCAAGGAAGCTTCTCCAAACACTCAGGGCTGGTTCAGGTGGGCTTCCTTCCATTTGTTGTCCTTCTAGGGTTCACTTGTGATTTGGACAGGAGGGAAGTCTGAACAATTCTACCTTCAGTTCATGATTGTTCACCCTGTCAGTTTTGGTAGCATTGGTCATCTCTGTCTGTGCTAAATCTTCTGTCTGTTGAAGTGGTTTATTAGGCTGCTTGGGGCCCTTGCTGTCAAAGGGAACTGTGCTACCTCTGCAGTGGTACGTACCATGGAGAAATTGCAAAATTCATTTCAGGCTTTTAGCCAAATCCAGAGCAATTTAAGTTTAATTCCCAGGGATATGGTAGTTACTCTCTTGGGTATCTGGAGTTTTCTGTCTCTACAAGTTCTGTGACCAGAATTAAGCTCTTCAAAGCCAGATAGCAAAAGAAGTCGCTGTCTTGACTTTGCTCAGCTGTTAAGTGTGCTGATAAAGAGCATTGTAGGCTTCATGCCTAGAGTTCCCATGCATCTCCTTCTGGAGCCATTGCATGTAGTTACTTCCCTGCATAGAAAAGAAGGCAAGTTTTGCAAAAAGTATCTCTTCACCCTGAGTGGAGGAAGAACCTGAATTAAGGCCAGAAGGGAGTGTAACTGATGGAAGACCTCCAACTGAGACTCTGGTATTTGACTTAGCAACAACAGTCTCATTGCACAGTACAACTGTCCATGCACACTGGACTTCATACTGAGATCTTTGGAAGAAGCAAGGGCCAATCTGTGCCATGTAAATGCTGTGTTCCAGAGAAGTAATGCTTCTGAACATGATCATCCTCGAGTCCTGTGATGTTATCTTAGGGAGCTGGAACAGCAACAGGTAAGTCTAGCCTTCTGGGGTTCATCAGCAACTCTGAACGCTTTCAGAGCAATAACTGGGCCTATTTCATGACCTCTCATGTCTTCCTTAAATCAATACTTTGGGAACAAGTTCTCTAAAGGAGAATACATGAATGCATAAATAAACCATGATGCAGTCATCTTTACTTTCATAAAAATCAATGTTACAAGTTAGTGTAGATGATCTTATGTCACCCACAAAAGGACAGGTTTTTATCCTTAAGGGAAGAAGTCTAGTATTCCAAACCAGAGTCGGATAATAAATTTAATAAACTTATTTATCCAGAGTGCTCTGAGAGTTCTGAATTATTATGTGTCTGTAGCTGCTGTTGATATGCTGTCTGCCTGTTGTGGTGCTTATGGGAAGGTGCAGTAGGGCGATATTCTTGCCATATGTGAATAATAACAGGTCAGCCATTCCCAACTGATGGAGAGGCGTTCTGTATTCCATTCTCCCCCCTCCCTCCCCACCCCCAACATCCTAATCCTTTACTAGGAAATAACTATAGGGAGAAAAATATCAGCCCAGAGACTTAAAAAAGAAACAAACAAAATTAAGGAAGAAAAAGCCCCTTTCATATGGCTCTTTCCCTTCTTCTGTTTCATGAGGCAGAAGTTTCCTTGCTGCATCCCAGCCGGTGGCTGGACGCTGCTGTGTGGGATTGGGAGTGTGGTGCTCTGGATAGGGAGCTCTCAACTAGGATCAGCAGCTCCTAGCCATGTGATTGCTGTTGTTTCAGCCCCATCAGTTGGTTATGACAACTCTGGTGGCAGTATGCTAACAAAAGCCCAGATACTCTCACAAGTAGCGACAACATGTGGAAGCTTTTTTTTAGATAATACTTGCTTTTACCTTAAAGCTGCATTTTCATATACCTTTCCATGCAGGAAGAAGAAAGTGAGGAGTAGTGAGAAACTAACATCTTTCCTGTGTATATACATGAAATCCTTTGCTTTTGGAGCTGACGTTCCAGATTAATTCTAGTTGTTTTCATAGTTTTGCAAGTCAAGCTTGTCCTACTGTACTGACTTCTGTCCTCGCACTGTAGACAAATTGAAGCAATTGCAGACAAGTAATAACTTGTGGGTCTTTTTTTAAGCAGCAGGAGGAAGACCTTTGTATATTAGTAAGCAGGATCAGTGGCTGCCTTTCCATTGCAGGACTAGTTGGTACTCCTAGAGCTAGCTTCATAGCACCCAAAGTAATTTTAGTTCTTAAATTCTTAAATTTCAGTTACCTGAATTCTTAATTTTGGTTACCTGAAAATTTGAATGAACAAGATTGGCCATTGTGTATCAGAGATGCAAATTCTGGAATTATTCCTCAATTTTTTTTACATAGCCTTGTCTTGTTTCCATTCTTAGCAAAAGCCACCGCATGAATGAAATTCCATATCTACTGCAGGACTGCACTACTGTGTGCTCTCTAAACTAATTTATCCTCTCAGTCTGGGACAGAAATGGATCCTTTCCAAAACTGTACGTGTGGCCAGGGAGGTTGGGGGAGTTGGTTTGGTTTTAAAACTTGCCTTCAAGATACAAAATGGAAGTGCTTTAGGACTCGTCTTGTTCTATTCATAGGCTTTTGATCATTGGTTTTGAAAGTATGAACAGTGGTTTTCAAAGAATGTCAGAATCCCAAAATGGCTGAGGCTGTTGGGGACCTCTAGAGATAATTTAGTCCAACACCCCTCTGCTTAAAGCAGGGTCACCTGGAGCAGGTTGCCCAGGACTGTGTCCTGTTGGGTTTTGAACATCTCTGAGAACCCACAACCTCTCTGAGCGGCCTGCAGCTCTTGAACTCTTAGTCCAAAGTAACTGTACCAATAGTGTTGGTTATATGGAAGACGATTGATTTCTTTCTGACTTTCTTTATTCTCAGAACACCAACATACAGGGTGACTCAGGAGATTCCTGACAGTCAGGTATTTGCCAAGTGAGAAATGGTCTCCTCTTTATTAAAATCAAAGATGAAGACAGCTAAAGTCAGTTATGTCATGTTCTTATTGATGCCTTCTAAGTCTCCCTATTCTGTCATTAAAGAATGCCGTATATACAGGCACCTCTCTGTGTGTATATATATATTTAGACAACGTGCAAACAAGAATTTTTACTGGTGCTCCTTCATTTGGATATTCCTTCTGCCTTGATCTTTGACGGAGATCTAGCTCCAGTTAATTATTTTTATTTTGCATAAATGCTGAATGTAGACTTTATTTTTAAACTGCTTTTACTTAATTGAAAATAATGATAATAAGGGGCATATAATATGCATGTTACCTGCCACTAGAATACAGAGATTCCTCGAAGTCTTGAAGTACTAGTATTTATTTACTTATTTCCTTCCCTCCACTAATAATGTGCCTACAGTGATCAGTTTGTGTATAGAGCTTCCATAATAACTGGGAGTAACGCAATCTGTCCTCTCCAGACAAATTTGCTCGGGCAGAATTGCCTTTCTTCTGTGGAAGAAGTGAACTTTAAGTCGAACACGATGGAATTTGCAGGAGAGTTCCTACCTTTGCAGGTGATCTCTCGCCAGGAGCCCGGCTGCATGGCTGGCTAGCCTCTTTGTGTTTGGAAGCGAATGCTTACTGGGATGCATTAAACACCAAGATGGGAAGCAGCAAATGATACTTTGCAGAATAGCAGAGGCTTTGACTGCTGAGAGGTTTTGGTCTGTATTGTGGACTGGATCACCAGAGACCTCTATTTGTTGAAATCTCCGAGATCAATTCCTATACTAAATTACAGCTGAGTTAAATGTTGGAGTGACCCAACTACCTCATGGACAGAGATCACTGTAAAAGTGTGTTCTTTTGGCTGGTATTTTAAATGAGCAGTACAGAGCATTGAATCCTCTTTGAAGAGTCTATTGTAGATGCAAGTGCAAAGGTGGAAAGGTTGAGTGATGCAATGATCTATCCTTGCTGGCATAAGGCTAAAGTTTCTTGAAAAACATCATCTTGGATCACAAGGCTTCTGCCCTGGAGAGGGTGGACCAGCCATGGAATCTTGTCGTGTTTGTTACAGCTGTAAATGTATATAGTCCTTTCATAAGGTATTTCAGTGTTTAGTAGCTGTTACAATAGTCTTCCTTCTAGCCAGCTCCAATGAAATTTTAATCTGTGTTTTGGGAGCTTTTCATTACCTGGTGTTGTGCGGATTGTGTAACTAACTGCAGATCTGCCTGATGTTGGAGATGTAACTGCCATAATGGAGATGCAAAGCTGATGTCTGATCATTGTATTTGTTAGGCTGGGCACCATCCTCTCCAGAAAGACAAATCATGCTGGTTTTCCTTGATTTCCAATTTGTCTATCTATACTTGAGAAAGGTAGACTTGAATTGTCCTTGTTGCCATTACCACCCCTGGATGGCCTTCTCCTGGTCCCTGAAGCTTCTTTTCAAGTCCCTTTACTTAAAAGAAAAATGGTTTCTTTATTGTTAAATCAAGTACAGATAATTTTATAAGTAAGTGAATGTCTACATCTAAAGAGAGTGGTTATAAACTGAAATGTAGCTTTAGTAAACCTGAAAAGTTTTGGACTGTCAGCTTGCAAGCTGACTTTAATTATGGCTTTTACATTGACAGCGAGTAGGAGATCCACATGTGGAGAGAGGAGATTATTTTACAGTTTTCCTCTGGCTAAGTTCAGGATTTCTGCCCAGTTATCTTTGTAGACTTTATCATTTGATGAAGTGTAGGCTCTCCAAGCTATTGAATGTCTGAAAGGCAGGAAGAAAATAGAAGATGTCTCAAATCTCTAGAAAACTGAGAGAATCTTTTTAACATTACTGAAGAGGCACAAATACTGGGAGACTGTCTGCTGCCTTACTTTGCTAATTCACACGCCATCTGAATAATTGAATATGGTGAAAGCATGCCTCATTGGCTTTATTATGGCTTTCTTAAGGGAAGTCTAGTTGATGAAAATGTTTCAAGCTTATGGAGCAGAAATGTTCATTAAAGACTTGTATGCAATCCAGTTGTAGAAGTTGGGTATATTTGCAGTACCAATTAACAGCGAAAATAATGCTTTGCTTTACTTAGGATATGAGCCATTTCTCCACTGTTTAATGAAACCTACAAATTGATGGATACTCTTTGGAAATACTGAATAAAACCCAGAATTATGTAGACTCTTACAAGGCATAATGAAATTGAAATAACTGCACTTTTTTAAGCCATCAACTTTGAAATTCTGAAGTTGCAATTTATAAAAGTTGAAGGTATGGCATTAAAAAAAATGGCCTTTGTCAGCTAGAGCTCGTTTTGTTCAAATGACTTTCCCTGTCATAGTCTATTGGCCTTGCTGTGCTGGTTTCCGTTCTGCTCTGACAGTTGCTCTTTGTTTATTCAAAATATTAACATGCCCATGAAAGTGAATGACTAATAGCATTAACGAAGCACAGTTGGCATGCAGGCCATGCTCACCACCTGCAGTGCTTGCAGCCCCCCTGCCTGCAGCCATCCTGAGCATCTTCTGCAGAGTCACTTCAGTTGCTTCAGATTTTCCTGATTCTCTAGTACGGGTCCCAGCTGAGACTGTAACTGCTTCCCAGCTTGTCTTTGTGGCCACTGCCTGGAAAAGTTTACGAACCCACCTGAAAGATAACTGGGTTGGTTTCCTTCATGTCTGTATGTAGATCAATGTGCAGCTTTCACATCTCGGAGCCGTATTGCTAAATGGGAAGTTGACTAACAAGCGTACCGTGGTCAAGCTTCTGCTCAGTTGTCTTGTGGCTCTTGTGTTCATTTTCCAATTTCGCCTGTCCCCTTCTACTTCCTTAAGCTTGTTTCCTTTTTTGACATAGGCTTTTTTCCTTATCCAAAGTACATATATATGTGCATTCCACCCAAGAGTTTACTTGAATCAAGTGTTTTTGCTCATATTCATGCCTGCTCACAGGTTTACTCCAACCGTCCTCTCCCAAGTGAAGGACCAGCAGTGCTTGGAGCACTCATTTCGTTTTCTGCTTGGATTGGTCTTAGCTCCTTGCGTGCCTGACGTGCAAGTTCAGTTACCCATGACTGAACAGGCTACAGACAGCTTGAGAATCTCTGCGATTGTTTCAGTGTGTGTGTAGTGTCACTTGGAGGTCGTTTAACCTGTTTCATTGTGTAGGCTTTTTGCTACAGGAAAAGAAGCTCAAGTGAGACTAGCAGCCTGAATCAAAAGCTTGAGGGAAAGGTTATTAGTGACCTGATAAGTGGAAGTAGTGAGATATCAGATGTGGAAGGGGAAATGACTCTGAGCAAACTGCGTTATGAGGAAGCAATAGTGGCTGAAGCTCTGCCTCGGCTTTGAAATTCTGTTGACAAGCTGAATCCCAACTTCGTTAAACCTATCTAAAGTGAGAAGTTAAAACATCATGTTTATTATCTCGTGTGTGGCCGTAAACTGATTGTGGAAGTGAACAGAGATTGGCATCGAGCCTTTGGAGCTATTTTATCGTTATTAGTATGTGGTTCAGTGGCACTGACTTCTGTATAAAAGCCCAGACTTCTTAGGGACACCTTGCCCTGTCCCCAATCCTCTGCAGTACCCTCGTGTCTATCACCAGTTCCCAAACTCTGCCTGTGTGATGGATAGCATGTACTGCGGCTTGGTGGTTCTGAGTGGAAATGCCTACATTGTCCTTGTGTTTCTCCGTGGAGGCAATAATAGGAACTTTTTTCCCTTTACTTCAGTTGTGGACTTTTTGACTTGTTATCTATAGGAGCTTGGAGGTTCTGGGACTGACTTAATGTATTCTATATACTTAAAATTAGCCAGAAAGCTGTTGGAGAACTTGTGCTGAGAAGGGAAACAACTCTACAAGTGCTTTGTTTGCTGTAGCAATCCAGGCGTAAAACCAACAAATGCCCCAAATCTACCTTCTCTGTACTTGCCACTTCTTTTGTCCTTCGTAAAGGAGGGAGGCATTTACTTAAGCTGTATAAATACTAGTTGGAAACTCTCTTGCTGTTTTTATGTATTGTCTGAAGGAGAATGTGGTTTTGCATGACATGACTCTTACTGAAATCCTGATGTTGCTGAAAGTCCGGACATGCATTTGAAATCCGTAATAAGGTATTGTATGTGATGCCTTATGTAAGCAGACCCTTAGTGTGACACTGCAGTTGGCAGCACGAGTGGTGTGGCAGACTGGAGCTGGAAACTGCTCTCTGCTGTTTGCTTCAGCCCATAGGAGTTAAGGGAAAGCTGCCAGCTGCACTCCGGTTTAAATAACTGCTCGAAGCTTAAAATTGGTGTTTGATTTTTACTATGGGAATACCTATGGTCTACTAACCACATATGTCGTCATACCACTAGTTATCAGGTACTTACTCAAGACCTGCTAGGCAAGCGTATCCAGGCTGGAGGGCCTTCCCTCTACTCGTGAGATGGTAACTGTACATCACTGCATTTTTGGGGATCTAATTCCTGAATAAAGCAAATAGAGAATATTTCAGAATAGAATAGAATAGAATAGAATATTTCAGTTGGAAGGGACCTACAATGATCATCTAGTCCAACTGCCTGACCACTTCAAGGCTGACCAAGTTAAAGCATGTTATTTAAGGGCATTGTCCAAATGCCTCTTAAACGCTGACAGGCTTGGGGCATCGACCACCTCTCTAGAAGCCTGTTCCAGGGTTTGACCACCCTCTTGGTAAAGAAGTGATTCTTCATGTCAAGTCTGAACCTCCCTGGCACAGCTTTGAGCCGTTCCCATGCGTCCTATCACTGGATACCAGGGAGAAGAGATCAGCACCTCCCTCTCCACGTCCCTTCATCAGGAGGCTGTAGAGGGCAATGACGTTGCCCCTCAGCCTTCTTTTCTCCAAACGAAGAGAACTATAATTCTGGACACCCATTTTGAGGCTGTTGCACTGGTTTTTCTAGCAAGTGAGTTGAGCATGAATTTGTAAGTTCTGTTGGAAAGGCTTTATTAAAGGTCCCTTGACCTGCGTCTCACTACCTCTGAGAAGAAGCCTCTAGTAATTTGAGTGACTCAGAATATCCGCAAAAATAAAGCAGAAATCTTACCTTGTTTAACTTTAAAACAAAACAATAACAAAAAAAACCCCAAAATTAATCCCACTGGTTCAGATTGTGCCTAAAAAAAGTTATAAAAAATTAAATTAGGTTATAGATTCATTGTGCTAGGCCATGGAACATAAAAAAACATCAGCAACTTGATTCACTGATGTGTCCTCTCCTTTTGAAAGATGATGCAGACATCCTTTTCATGCAAGACTCCCTTCAGGATACTGCAAAGGAATATGACTTAGCATATGTCTGCTCCCTGCTATCCTGTTTTCTTATGCCTCAACAGCCACTGCTAAGTGCTCATGAGAGCCTCGTCTAAGAAAAGCAAGCTGACTTACGACAAGAGAAATGGGAATTATGACTGAGCTGTCCCTGTTCCTTCCAGTTGGGGATTTTGTTCTGTATGTAGTTAGGAGCTAATTTTAAAGGAGCAAGTGGATCTGATGAAATAATATACGTGCTTCTCATAAATCTGTGTATCAGAGTGTCTCCTTTAAACAAACAAGTGAGGAAATATTGCTTTGTTTATTTTTCCTCTTAGATGTTCTACTTTTGGGAATAGATTTCTCTATACCTCTTCACATAAAGGTTGCTCGAACTTTGCTTTGGTAGGAGAGAATATAGCATTAATAGTAGTAGAGATACTACCATGAACTATCCAAATCAGTGTTCAGTGGAAGAATGGGGCTGAGTACAGCTCACTTGGTACAGGATGAGACATGTGTCCACTTTAGGAGACCAGCAGCCTCGCAGGACTCTCTGGAGCGGGTTGAAGTGCTGTGTCACTGCGGGGCTGGCAGGCAGCAGGCGCTCTGCTCTGCCTTGAATAACTGGCAGAGGGTGGTACCTGTCGTGTATACGATTCTCTGGGAAAAGTCTTCTATTCCCTCTGCCTAAAATCTGAGGGAAGTCAGTCAATGTCTCGTGCCAAGTACGATTCTGTTTAAACAGTTTACAGGTTTTCAAGTATCTTTTTTTTTTTTGTGGGCAGCATCCCCTGCCCCCGCTTGCCTGCTCTCCCCTTTCTCCATCTTCAGACGAGATGCACAAAATCTGGGTCAGACTGATGGTAACTTTAAGTTCAAAGACCGTGCATGCCCAGAGGCATGTACACAACAGTGCAGTTAAGGAAGCTACAAAATGGAAATACAAAGTTCAGGAAATAAATTCCACTCTTCCCTAGATGGGAAGCTAGAGGCAGTGGCTTATGCAAGTAAGAGTTATTTGTATTGCTTCTACTTTCAGAGGGTGGCTGGATGAGATGATGCTTCTTGAAAGTTATTCCACTAGGTCACTTAAAGTAAAACTTCTGCAGGGAAGTGCCAGTTTAACTTCTTTGGGATCTCTAGGATGTTGTGAGTCTGTGACTCTCTAAATAGGTTCGCAGAGCACAAGTTCTGCGTACAGTAGCAAACTTCAACCTTGTGGCTGTGGCCAAACATCAAATAAGATGGTGGGAAGACCCAGAAAGGAGCTCATTTTGAAAGGGAAGGACTGACTGAATTGGGTAAATAGTAGGAGCTCTTTGGAATGAGATGCCAGGACGGGGTCTGTGATATGGGTAATAGATGAAAATAACTCTCCTGTATCTTTCCGGTTAGCTAACAAAAAGATGGATTTTATTTCAAAATGAACATGCCAGGACGGGGTCTGTGATATGGGTAATAGATGAAAATAACTCTCCTGTATCTTTCCGGTTAGCTAACAAAAAGATGGATTTTATTTATCAAAATGAACAGGTTACTCACTGGGTACACAAAGATTCTGAGCATAAAAAAGAACAGATGGGGCAAATACTGGGTATAACAGATGAACTGTTGCTGGAACATGAAGAGGTCTGAATGATCCTTTAAAAAAAAAAAGTGTGAATTAAGGGAATATGATTTATCTGCTGAGGAATAATTTGAAGACTTCCTGGAATGGATTGAGGGAAGTCCAGCTACAGGAAAACTCTTTTCCTCATCTGTAGTACAGCTGTCACCGTGGGACTGATAACACTACGGTCTGCTCCTTTCCACACCTTTCCTCTGAGCAAAATACTTATTCAACTTGGTGTTCTTCAGGGAGGACTTGACTGTCCTCTGAGGCTGTTCCAGAGATAGAAATCTTGAGTCATGCAGGTTGGTGTTACACCATCGCTGCTGTTACTCCCTCTGCTATTTAACAAACAAGGACCTTGGCAGCTGTCTCGCAGCTGAAGAATTATTTAATACATTTTTAAACTGCTGCCTTCTGAAACCTCAGTTGTTCCTCAGTTTTGCCCTTTCATCTTAAAAGTTAATGTCAGAATTCATATTCCTTGTGCTCTGTTGATATCTGATTTGCATGGCTGTGTAATGCACAGTGTTATTAAGGTACTTCTTGATGAAGATTCTTGAACGCTTCCTGTGCGTAGCTAACTTCATTCCATATGAATGAAAATGGTATAGGAAGCACCTGTCTCTTTCTTAGCTGGTCAACACATGAGCATGCTTCAGATTTGCTTTCTACCCTTGGGCAGAATCTGTGCAGTATACTTATTTTCCTTTTGTCTTAGTTATCTCTAAGCCCGAGTTCAAACTGGGAGCCTGGGAAATTAGTCTAGGCTGGCTGCTTTAACACCAGAGATGGAAAGTGGAGAAATTGCTTCTAGTCCAATTCTAGTGGTGGTTTGGCTGTCCTCTGACTCTACCTGGGCTGTTGAAGGCTTCCTGCAGCCAGTGTGGTACTTCAGGTTAGGGCAGCCAGTTATTTGCCAGGCGCTTTTACATGCCTGAGATACCAGTTCTGTATTTGCTACAAAAATGCAAAATGGCTTTTATTAGTTACTCTGATTTATTTTTTTATACATAGTTTCTGCATTCCTTATTCAGTTAAATATAGACAAGGAAATGTCCTGCTGATAAGTCTGCATAATCTCATTATTATTTTTCCCCAGAAACTAGACTGCTTTAGTGTCCTAGTTCCTATGTAGGTCTAAAATAGAGACATCGTCAATGCTACTTTTTAGTAACTATTTCAGAAACTGCTACCACATTAATGTGGACCAAAAAAAGCACGATGTGAATCCATTGGTTGCTTGTGATGGAATATTCACGTGCCAGAGGATGATCTGGGTGGGATTAGCCTTGATTTGGGTTTAAGAATTCCTAACTGCTTGCCTAACCCCACTCACATGGCAGCTCCTGCCACCACTGGGGCTTTGGGGGCATTTGCTCCATTAATTGAAGTGCAGTTGTTTAGGTCTAGAGGAAAGGTGACTGAAGATCTCAATGGAACAAGGGCTAAATAATTTCTGCGCCATCTAAATACTGCTTATAAGCTTGCTCTGACTACAAACCAATGACTATCGCAATACGAGCTTCTGTGCGGTCTGGTGTTGGCTGTAGATGGCTACTGGGTTTGGATCATGCAGGGGAGGGGATGCTAAATGTTAAAGGGCCTCTCTATAAAGTAGTTGGGTAATAGTTTCCATTTAGAGTGGGAGGATGGCAATGACTTGCTATTTGGACAGACCCTAAATTAAGCTGTTAAGAGGAAATGCTGCTAAAAGGCCACTCGTGTTCCTGAAACTAGAATAGCAGGAATGTTTAATCTGAAGCAAACGTGTGAAAATTGTGAGCTGCTAGTTCAGTTTACGGACTGTAATCTGCTGCTAACGAGCATTTGGAGTGAGGTTAAAAAGAGAGGTTTTCCTAAATGCCATTTACAGAAAGCTTTGGGTTCTTGATGGGTAAACCTTGCTATGCTGGTGTTGGTGCAGAACCAAATACGATACTACGAGCATGAAGGACTTGTGACATCTGCAAAGTCTGATTCAGCCCAACCTGGCATGCCTGCTGTGAAGAACAGGAGTCGGATTTTCTTTTGGCATCTGGTGTGTTCACTCCAGCCTTTGCTTGCTTATTCCCCAAGTTACTGGATGTTCTGTAGCTATTTTCTGACCGTAGTCTTGATTCTTGCATTTCCTAGTAGCATCATGAAGCAGCTTGTCGAAAATTTTAAATATTGTTTTTGCTTATGCTAAATGAAATTTTCAGAAAAGGATGAAATGTTCATAGCTCCGAATATTTTTTCTTTTTTTACATTGACTGACCTAAAAGCCATCATTTCACTTTCAAGTTGAAAGCAAGGGAGGACACGGTTGAAAAGACGGCTATTTAAGAGCCCATTTCTTCCTTCGAAGAGACTGGCCAATGCAAAGATAAAACTGCTAGAAGTGACTTACCTCCCTGGTTGAAACTCAGTAAAGGGTAATGCGGTCAGTTGTGTGCAGATCTGTACGATGGTGTGTCTTGAAAACAGTCAAGAACTCTATCTGAAAGAAACTTTTTTAACAAGACTCTTTCACTTAAGTATAAAGATGGCTTTTTTAATAACCGTAATTCATTCAACTGTGACCCTGCACAAAGGGTTAAGGGCTCCAAACCTTTCACCTCTAGATTTCCACTAAGTGGTAATTCTTCAGGGCCTTTATCTAAACCAACAAAAACTGCAGTTGCTGCTGGAAGTCTGATCTGGCTTGAAGTCTGACCTCTTATTGTTAAAGAAAAAAGAATAGATTTAACTGAATTAGTTTCCATAATATACTTGCATGCAATTACATAAACAACAATATCAGTGTAATACCATTGTTTATAAAGAATGTGAAATATTGCCTTATACAGGCTTGAGCCTGTAGGTATGTGTCAGTGACCGTATACTGCTGACGAAGAATTTCCTGTAGTTCAAGGAGTAGGAGCCTTTGTGTTTTTGGAACAAGAGGATCTGTGTTCTGCCATCATCACGTAAGTCAGTGACCCTGGACTGCTGCACAGTGACCACTCGGGTCAGGCCTTCATTAACCAACACATACAAATGCCCATTGTGTTTTTCTTGTGAGTGTGTCTGCCTCTTTACGTATGCAGTTTTGTATCTTCAGCTCTATTTCTATTTTTTTCCTAATGTGGCTTGGTGGTTCTTGTCCAATATAGTGAGGATTGGTTGTAAAATGATGACTCACTTTACCTGAGCTCCTTCGTATCCTTTTGTTTGGATGAATTTGTTGTTGGAACTCTGAACTTGTGGCTTCCGTGTCCTCGTTCTCTACTAATTCTCAACAAGGCACTGCTGCATTGGCTTGCCGGACTCCTAAGACAGGGTAAATCTTTCATTAACAGGCAGAGTCTCTGCGCAGATTGTGCATCTACTAGTGAGTGTAATACAGATCAGCATCAAATTGCTATGTGCTTCCAAACATAGACCAAAATTAAAGGAAGTGGGGTGACCGTAGTAGGAGTTGTAAGTATGCCAGTTTAGATACTAATGGCCCTTTATGGTTTTGGTTTTTAGTCTGTACCAGACAATTTCTGCAAATGGCTGAAATGTATGACTAGAGTTTTTGATATCTTTGCTGTTTTGATAGCGTTGTGCATACAGAGCACTGACTAACGCTGCTCTGAAAGAAAGTTTCAGAAATGCGCCTTTTGTCAATCAGAAGTGGTGGGTTTTGCTCCCTTAGACAGCTTTCTATAAATTCACATCAGTATTTGTTGGCTGTTGCTCCTAATAATAACTTCAAAAGTATGAAATGCGAAAAAATAAGTAACTGTTTATGGGTGCCTTTGTTATGCCAACCTGAAAGCTTTAGCTGCAAAACAAATGAATTGGTTCAGGTACATTTTCTGTTTAGTGCCAGGAAGTGAAATTGAATGCTGCGATACAAATCAGGGAGGAAAAGATAAACGGTGATTTTTTTTTTTCTACTTTGTTTCCAATTTATAGCTTTATATATAATGCGTACATGTGTACTTTTACTATATTTTTTCATGTAAGCATTATTAAAACTCCACCTTCCAGCACAAATCCCAGGGCTAGAGTAGGTTTGTTGGTATTAGCAAGGTTTGCTGAGGACATAAACATGCTACAGGACCCTATCAAAGGAATCAAAAGCATCACTGAAGTGTACATCAGAGATTATGTAAAATCCTAATCTCCATAGGGGAAGCTGGGTGGAGTCCAGCCCAAGAATTAAATTTGCTTGCGTCGTTTGTCTTTCTGCTGCTGAGGATATGTAATTAACTCGCAGATCTGGGGCAAGGCAGAAATCTATGTAAGATTGTGTTTATGCTGGCCATGTACTGGTTTTTTTCCTCCTTTTTTTTTTTTAAGATTCTGATAAAACATCACATGAAATGTAATGTTCATGCAGTAAAACCCAATTTAGATGATGTAGCTGTTTGTTTCTGTACTGGTGTGGGGGTTTTGTAAACATCTGGGAATTATTGAGTGCTAAAGCAAATGTTTCTTATTGTGTTATGGCACAGGAGACATGCAGTTGTCAACATCAAACTGAGTAAACTTAAAAGGTCTCTTATTAAAATGTTTGTTTCTTTCTTTTTCCCCATGTCACTTCTCAGGTTGCAAAGGTGCTAAAGCATGGCTGACTTGGATCACAACCTCAGTCTTGCGGATGCTCTGACAGAGCCACCTCCCGAGATTGAGGAAGAAGTGAAAAGGGACTTCATTGCCACTCTGGAAGCAGAGAAATTTGATGATGTGGTTGGAGAAACAGTAGATAAAACAGACTATGTTCCTCTGCTTGATGATGATGATGCAAAAGCTGGGAGCCAGGAACCAAAAAGCAAACCCCATGCAGATGGTATTCAGGTGGAACGTAAGTGTCTAAAGCACAAGACCAAAAAGCTGCATCACTTAAGCATCAGAGAACACTTTTGCTTATTGTGATATTGCTAGGCCTGCTAAAACGGGACTTTTGTATGTTGCTGGTTTTAGGCTGAACAGTTTATTTTAAGAGCAAAGGTTGAGATCAAATCCTGTTTCTTGCTTTTCTACTCTACCTTCTGTTCAGTTTTTCAGCCTGTAAAATAAGCTATCATTACTAGTCCACAGAAGATGCTATTATTTATGTTAATATTTTGTGGGCTGCCTTGGGCTTCTCAGAGAAAGCACTGTCCAAAGTGTGTGACTGCTACACTTATCATACACACAGTGCTTTCCATCTCAAAATATTAGAACTGTGCAAGATACCACCACTCTGGGTAATGGCAAATCCAAGGTGTAAAGATTGATGACTTGCTGTTACTGGTGAGGTCTGCAGGTCAGCATCTTCGTAAGGTCCACACTGTTTGTGAGCTTCAGACTCGAATGTTTAATAGCTAAAGCTTTGTTTCTCCCTTGATCCGAGGATCTACTTATTTTGATTTCTTGCTGCATGTATCTCCTGGTTATGTGCATATATAGTAAAATGTGGTGCTGTCTCTGCTGGTTATGAACGTTTACTAGCCCAGTTGGTATTTATTAGTGTTAATAGCTTTATCAGAAACTACTTAGAAAAAAGGAGAGGTTTAAACAGATACTTGCTTCCCTAGCTGAGTAAAAAGGAAAACAGTGAGATTTGGGGGTCATCTATTAGGTTTCTTTCTCAGTATGCAATTTAAATTCTTTGTATCTTTGCCTGTGTGGTGTTCCGCCCTCTCCCCCCCAGCTAAGTTTGGCTAGTCACCTGTGACAAGTAGTGCCTTGGTTAATTTTTTATTTTTTGGCCTTGATCTATGCTATGTAAAAGAAGAAAACATTTGCTCATAGACAGGTAACCTCGTCACTTCTTTCAGAAGAAATTTTTTTTTTCTTTTTTTGCCTTAATCTTGATGCTTATCAGCATTGATGAAAGTGGGGTATGCAGAAGAACTATAATGATCACCCATCAGAATAAACAGGGCCTCCAGGACTACAGAATGGGGAATTATACAATGGGGATTTCTGGTCTGTTTAAGGCACTTATTTGCATTGTTTAGAAGTGTATCAGGTGCCCTGTAATACAGAAAATGTAATTTTGAATTTTCCATACTAACATAGTTCATTAAATGGTAGCAAACAAGTAGGAAGGATGGATGTGGGTAAAGAGATTATAAAACTGAGCTTTGGTCATTTCAGATGTGTATTATTGTATTCAATTATAGTTCCTCTAATGGTAGGTGGTTTATATTTTAGCATTGAAGAAGTGGCAGTAACAGAGAAACATGAAGACTTGTTAACACTTTTGCATGTGGTTTAAGGATATTTTAAAATAATGCTTTGTTCTAGAAGTTACAGATTCTAAAACATCTCAACACCAGAATTTCTCAGTGCTAAAATCATGATATATTAGTTTAAAATAGAGGTTCCTTAAGTTGTGTCCTCCCAGATGTGTATCCCTTGAACATTACCATCCTAACTCACTATTTCAAATAACTTCAGGTTCTTGAAGCAGGTATAACGAGGCACTTGGGGTTTAGCTTAGTAATTAAAACTCGCTGAACTGCCCTGTGAGAAAACTGGCCTGTTCCTGTGTGCAGAACTGAGGCAGAGATGTTGAGGTGCTAACACAGGTTACCTTTGGGCCAGACTCTTCTCCTCATCTGCATCTCTCAGCTTTTCTAATCCCCTTCCCCTCCCCAGTGCCTCCCCTGGCTGTACAACCAGTTGTTTGTCTGCTTAAGCAGAACTTGTTTCCCTCCTACATGGCGGAGGGAGGGGATGTAATTTCTTGTTCTTGGTTTGGAGATTTGTTTTTCCCTTTTTTGGGATAGCTGGAGAACAGTTATGAGCATTATCTAAATCTTTGGCAAGATGAAAACAAGACCCTAACTGAAGAAATTGGAGAGCTTGCTTGCCTTGAGTGTATAAGATAATGTTTTTCAGCTTTCCTACCTTGTACCAGGAGGGGAAGGGCTATCAAGCTCCGCAGTTTAAAACAGTGTCAATTTACTACAGGCCAGTCTTAGGATTTGATCCTGTTATGTCTAATCTGTTTTTCCCTGAAGTGATAAGGATACCTACTTCTCCTATGAGATTTCTTCAATGTTTGTAACTCTTTAAAAAAAAAAATACAGTAAAGCTTACAGTAAAGCTTAATGTACTTGCTTTTAGTGAGGCTATAGAATAAATAAGCCTGGGTGAGATATTGCAAGGTCCTAATGGGGGTGTTAGGTGTTGTTTTAGTGCAGTGCTTTGAGTATAATGTGAAGTTTTTGGGGAGGGGGGACTGCTGTGTGAAAGGCAGCAAGAGTTCTACATCCCTGGCTCCAAATATGGCTGCAAATAGCTTTGTTTTCCTGAGGGAGAAGAGTAGCTTTCGTGGATCAGGCTTTTCAGCCCCCGCTTGTTAATTTATTTATGTTAAAAGGCACGAATGTGTTCAGACAGCATGGTCTCTGCTACCCAGAGATTGCCTTTCCCCAGTCAGAAGAGGTTTAATCATACGTCCCATCAGGCTCTAGCTATTTCATCTCTGCTCAAGGTTTTTCTTTTACTTTTTTCCTAAACCCAGCAGCCAGATTAGACAAGTTTAATGATCAGATGGGCCCCCATCATGGACCTGGGTGAACCATGTGAGTAGAGGGAGATGGAGGAGGGAGACCTGATGAGCAGTTGTATGGTCACCTACAAATTTGTCCTAAATAAAGCTCTAATAACAGTTAACTTTTAAAATATTATTGGAAAGGCATGGCTTAAGAAGAAAGGGGTTTACTCTTTCTAGCACCTGGCTGGACATCATAATTTGGCAAATTCTGGGCTAATCCTCTTACGACATTGTGGGCTTTACATAACGCTGAAGGATTGCTTTGGGTGTGTGCTACAGTGTTTGCAGCTAGCTTTCCTTATCTAATTCCAAGGCTCCAAGGAATCCAATTAAAGTCATGGAGACTGTAGCGGCAGTTTTCATTAGGGTGCTCATGTGAAGTAAGGCATATGCATCCTAAAGCGCAAAGGAAGAGATGTTTTGGTGGGAGCAAGTGCTGACTGAAAGGAAAATACTGTGCTTTTAACAGCTTGCAGCAGTGCTAATGTGAAATGTTTTAGTTCAAGTGAGGACTAATATTGTTTCTGAAATGTTTGATTGTGTTATTGTTGAGGAATTGTGTACAAAGCTAGGTCTGCGGCATAACTTCGTGGCCTTGCACACAGTAAAAGCGTGTTTTGCATTCTTTGTCTTAACTTTGTATATGGTTTTTTAATAGGGAAACAAATACTGAGCATGATATAAGTGACAAAGTTCTCTTAATTTGCTGTGGGCAGTGGCTTTGGGGCTTCTTTCCAAGCACATGTGTCGCCACGAGATGGCTCTGCTGGCACTGCCTGATGCTGCTGGACAGATGCTGCTGCACAGCAGAGCAGGCCATCCTCCTCTGGTATGGAAACAAAACATGGCTCCAGAGCCTGAAACCCGAGGCCAAACTACAACATTTCCCTTTCCTTTTATCTCCCTTTCTGCACTAGGAGTAAGTGCCTTTCTTGCAGAAGGCAGCAGGCTTTGCTTTTGCAAAAGAAAGTTTAAACACTTTGTCACATATGAAACAGGATGAAGAATGTTCCATATACCCCAGAGTTTCAGAGGGATGAAAAAAGGTCAGCAAACGATGTTAAGATAGTTGCATTTTTCTCATATGATATATTAAACACCTTCTCCCTCTGAAAGTCTGTCCACCCCCGTTCCAACCCCAGAGTTGTTAAAACCTCTGGTTAGTACAAATCCCTATATTGTCTTTTTGTACGTAAACAAGTATTGAGCATGATCTGAGTGCACAAGGTCTTTGGTCTGCCTGTGTTCCTTGCAGTGGGTTTCTGTCAGACACTTGCTAACCAAACATTAAAAACAGTTCGGAGATCCCCTAGGTAATACCAGAGATGCACGCTGAGCTGTGTGTTTTGTATGCTCTGCCCTAGATTTCAGCTGCTTTTCCAGCATCTGGTGGCCCAGCCGCAGAAACTGCAGGTTCATTTCAGCATAGGGCCTTGTACCAGTAGTCTGTTGGGAGCATATTTCAGTGTGAGGGTGGGTTTTTTTGTGTTTTTTGTTTAAAATGCAGATTGTATTGTAAGGCTGCCCAGATCTTGGGTTAAGTTGCTTGACTATGTAATATACCCCTATTTTCTTAAGGAAGAGGGAGCGCCTTAAGTATTGTCTTGATAAGCCAAAGTGTTCTTGAAACTTTTTCTATGTTCTATGAAATAAAGTGGCGAAATTAATCTAGTTATTACAGTTCATAAAGCAAAAAAATATTTTTTTTTCCCTAGCTCAGTTGCTTTACATTGATTTAGCTTCGTTCAGGTAATATTTGTGCTCAATTAGTGAGCTTCACTTGGGGTTCTCTAACATCTGGTCATCTTGGGTTCAATCCCATTACAGGCAGCCAGTGATCAGACAAAGTGATTAAACCTTCAAGCTTCAGCTTCCTATTTCAGAAGGAGAGGCGTGAAGGTGGGATGGCGGGGAGAGGGATCGTAGTGGAAATTAGTATGGCAGGTCTCCTTTTCCTGCTCTTGGACGCCTGACCTGCCTGTGCAGCTGTTCTGTTAGTGCCATCTGACAGTATGTGTGTGCTTCTGAAAGCCCTGGCATCCCCGAAACACAGAACCAAGCGAGCCTTGGCTTCCATTTAAATTCAAATTCTCTTTAATTCTCACAGTTAGAGGAGCTTGAGAATCCAAACCAAGCCTTTATGTCATGTTGGAATGCCAAAGAGCAAGCAAAACTCTCAGCCTTTTTTTTGGTGACTCTGGGAGATGAGCTTGACTGCTGTTCAGAAGCCATTTTGAGACAGAATATTTAAATGTATGAACTGAAATAGCTTAAGCTACTTGTTTAAGAGTTACCAGCTAGTTTTGACTGTATGGCACTCTGTTTTTCAGAGTTTTTGTTCCCACTCATGTTTTTTTGTCTAAGCTCTCTGACAAAGTTGCGTTCAACCAAGTCTGCACACACAAATGTGTGATAGCATGATAAAACGTGCAAAATGACTCTTGTCCACAACCTGTCCACCCTACCATGGCCTGCCGAGAGCTCTTTTTTCTTTTCGGCTTCTGGTATCCCATGCCTACTACAGACCAGGCTGCAGGTCTGATGGTGGAAACGTGCTCAGGAGTGGTTATGCTTCTATGTGCACTATGCCAAGTCACTGCCGGAGATTATGGGTTTTTATATTGGCACTGTCCATTTGCTTGAGATTATCGGTTTAACAAGTGCTGCCTTAAATTTGTTTATATAAAAACAATCCTTTGATCCACTAGCCAGATGCAAATACTATTTTGTGATAATGTTGAGGATTATGTAGTTGCAACATCTTGACATGTTTTTGTTTTTATGCAATTTAGAATATGAGGGGAGGAGACGTGGCCCTGAGAAGATTGCTAGGTACTTTCACACTTGCACACTAGCTAACTAAAATAAGTTTGATTTGCTCCAAAGGAGCTGACCTTCAGAGACAAAAATAAAAACTACTAATGCTGGGTGGAGTTGTTTGATTTGACCTGATTTTCTGGAAGCTTGTCTTCTAAAAAAAGCTAAAACTGTAAAGGAAACCATTTTACTTGCTTTTCATCCTTCCCAAGAAGTGCAGAAGGAAATACATGGCATTTCTGATTTTTCTGCTCCTTTGGGAGCCCACTGTTGAGCCTAAAATCTTCTTTAGATTTTGCCTGGTTAAGTGTTTGGTTTGGAGAGACCCTGGCTTGACTGAGCACACAATGCATGTGCAACGGTGTCCTGCTTATCCCCACGTGTTTGTAGAGCTTTTTGAGAAAGTTAAAGGCTGTTGCCTATATGAGACCTGCTTGCAGGTTCCTCTGCCATTCTGGTAACTGGAGCTTTTTTAGATCACTTCCCCCCTCGTGGCTTTGATGGCAGAGAAGCGACCTTCTGCAGCTAGCAGGGTGCCCACAGAGAAGAGCAGCTACTGTGGTTACTGCTCAGCATGTCGAGAGGGAGAGGAATGCCACAACAGCTTTAACCTATTCTTTTGCCCTAATTCCTGTGCCACTGAAGCAAATGTAGGATTTTCAATACACATGTCTTACCCCCCCCCCCCCCCCCCCCCCCATGAGCGAATATAGGGGACTGAATAAGATGAAGCTTCTCTGAAGGAATGCGTTTGTGCAGCTTCTAGACTACAAAGCACAATCAGCTCCATGGAAGGCTAAGCCAGAAACACAGCTGGGTTTGAGCTGTCCTCGTTTTCATCTACCATAGCATTTGGTAGGCTTGCTTAATATTTTGGTAGGGTTTTTTTTTTTTCTTTCATTTTAAGTTTGCAGAGCCCTTGGTAGGGGAGGGTGGGGTGTCCTGGCTTTTCTTTTTGATAGAAGACGGTTGGCTTGGATCACTTGCTACCTAGGAGATCAGTCTCTAAATGAAACTTTTGTACGGATGAAGTGTTTATTTTCTGAATAGCTGAAATGCACTGAATTGCCAGAAGCACCACTGAGTGGACTATATGCAGTGCAAAGCTGACCTCAAGTGCACACAAACTGCTCATTCCAAGTGCCACCAGACCAGTCTTACAGACGAACATTTTTTTGCAACCTGAAGCCAGTGCTGAAAGTATGCACACAGACTTGCAGACCAAATTTTGTAGTGTTTAGCCATGTTTGTGATCAAGTTGAGTCCTGTTTTTAATGTATGAATAATGGTGGTGGCATCAAGACCAGATTATGAAACGTTTTAACAGCTATATTGTCTGTGCAAGGTGTAATGGTCAGATTCGAAGGAAACTGAAAGCAACATGTGATCCATTTTGTCCAATTTAAAACAGAACTTGCACTCAAGTTTTCAATTACAGTTTAAATACTGAAGAAATGGGAGTGAGTGTGTGGGTTGTGTTAGTGGGGGTGGTTGTTTATTTTCCCCATGACCAAAAGATTTTTTTGACACGTTTAGCATGAGTGAAGATTAGAGGAGACTTGCAAAGCCTCTGTTACAGCATCATCATCAGCTACCTTCATTAAACCAGTGTTATGACACCCATTTGAGCAGGACTTAAGAAAACTTGTAGCTCTTGCACTTGAGCTAAGCTTCCTCGCTGTTAACTGGAAGGTTCAGCAGGACCTGCGTAGCTCCTCTACATGATTCCTCGGAGATCTTGTAAGACCATGTTACTCCATGAGATACCCAGCATACCTTTTGGCAACTGTGAAGCAGCGTTGTATAAACCATCCCATTACCCTGGTTTCTCCTTGCCTGAACTGATCAGTAAATTCAGTCACCGGCAGTAGTTCTCCCAGTTACTGGTTAAGACAGTTCTACTGTTACAGTAAATACCAGACCTTGTAAAGACTGACAGCAGGAGGAGCTGGTGTGTTTAACTGCTAAGAAACAGGTCCAGGGATTCCTGTAGTATTTTCAACTATTTGAAGAGCATGTAGGTGTATGTTTTTCTGTAAGCTGTCTGGCAAGTTCATGTTGAATTTTCATAAAACACCAGGATGAGCCACTGAAGTAACTGGAAAATCTTTCCTTTTGCTTTACTGAGGGTTGGATTAAGCCCTAAAGTGCTGTGTCTAAAGTACACTGGTAACGTAGCTTTGTTTTAAAACTGCTTGAGCTCAGGGAAGGGACAGCAGCAACTCCAGGTAACTGAATGTGTGTCTCTTTGGGAGTGATTTTATTTTATTTACTTACAGGATTTTTTTTAAGCCATTGCCCTGAGTGTTTCTTCACAATAAGCAGAACTGATGGCCTGAGGAGCTGAACTGCTGTTAGAGCTTGTGCTGCTTGTTACGCTTAACTAATACTACTCAGTATCGTTCTTGCAATGACTTGTCTTCACTATTTCACAACTGGAAAACGGGATAAATTCTTAGAAATTAAGCAGAGTTTATTTAAGAAGATACTAGAAAATATTTTAAGACTTGGTGCAAGGATGATATCTTCAATTTAGGTAAATGGCCTTGTAATATTCACCTGTCATGGTGGCGGTCGCCTACAGAAATATGTGCTGCTGGCTACCTGCACCAGTATTAATACCAGCACAATCCAGTTACTTTTGTAAGGACCATAGTCTGATCTCAAAGGCAGTAATTTAAAAGAAATAAAATTCCTCACGCAGTTTGTCCAAGCAATTGTAGTTATTGACCCTCAGCAGCCCAGTGTAGAGATTATGGGGTGAATATAGAATTTCACTAGCATATTTTGATGATTAGGAAGAGCTGTTTGAGTACTAGAACAAAAAGTGTGCTTTTTTAAAAAAAATTATATTGTTATGTTAATTAAATTCTTTAATTATTCCCAAAGATGGTTTCCAAGTAGCATTTTCAAAAACATTACACGCTTGGAGATAGCTACCTGTTAACAGATTGGCTTTCCTAAGGTGGCCCACTGAGTAGATGGCAAAGCCAAGTTTAGAGCTCAGTTCTTTGATTCCAAATAGCCTCAGCTATCATTAGGTCTTGTATTGCTGCCATGTTTTCCAAGTTTAGTGTGTAAATCCTGGTACCTGTTAAAATTTTGTCAGACAATGTCAGAACAAGATAGACTAAATCTCTTGGTGTTAAGTATCTTATATGCTATTTTTTTTGAATCGGTGGTCTTATACCCTGAACTACGCTTCTCTAAATCTCTCCCTGATACCTGCTTTAGCATTGTGCTGTCAGAGCTGAAATTGAGGTATTCTGATCTTTTTTTTTTATACTTTGTCTGCAAAAAAACTTGTCACGACTGAAGTGGACCAATATTTAAAAATTCTGGGGGATTAGTTTGTGCCTGTTGGCTCTTGTTCTGTCACCAGACTCCACTGAAAAGACTGTGTCTCAGGCTTCTTTATAGCATCCCTTTGGGTGCTTGTACACCTCTCTCCCCCCCCCCCCCCCCCCCTACCTCTTCCCCCACACCGCCTCATCTACACGTCTTTTAAATATTTGTCCCTTAATCATCTTAGTGGCCCTTCGCTGGCCTCTCTCCAGTACCTCCACCTCTCTCATACTGGGGAGCCCAACACAGGACCCAGCACTCCAGATGTGTCTCAAGAGTGCTGAAGACAGAGGGAGAGGATCGCCCCCCTCAACCTGCTGGCCGTGCTCTGCCTAATGCAGCCCAGGATGCTGTTGATCATCTTTGCTGCAAGGGCACACTGCTGGTTCATGTTCAACTTGTTGGCCATCAGGACCCCAAGGGTTTTTCCTGCAGGACCCCAAGGGCTTTTCCTGCAGGACCGCCTTCCAGCCAGTTGTCCCCCAGTGTATACTGGTGCCTGGGCTTTTTCCTCCTTTGGTGCAGGACTTTGCATTTCACCTTGGTGAACTTCATGAGATTCTTCTCTGCTCATCTCTCTGGCCTGCCCAGGTCCCTCTGGATGGCATCACGAGCCTCTGGTGTATCAGCCACTTCTCCCAGTTTTGTATCATCTGCAAACTTGCTGAAGGTGTGCTCTTCTCCATCATTTGGGTCATTAATGAAGATGTTAAACAGTATTGGACCCATTGTCAACTGCTGGGGACACCGCTAGTGACTGGCCTCCAGTTGGACTTTGTGCTAGCGATCACCACCCACTGAGCCTGGCTGTTCAGCCAGTTTTCCACCCACCTCACTGTGCAGTTATCTTCACCCATGCTTTGTCAGTTTGTCTAGGAGGATGTTATGGGAGATGGTGTTAAAAGCCTTATTAAAGTCAAGGTCAACAGCATCAATTGCTCTTGCCTCACATTCACCAGGCCTGTTGAAGTTTATCAGCTTGGCTAAGCATTATTTGCTTGAAGGAAATCCAGAATCACAGTGGTCTAGTGCTGGCCCTTAGGAAAGCTTAGTTGGAAATGATGGTACGAATAGATAAAAGAAGCTTCTAGTTGTTATGCCTTGAGTCTCCTTCATGGGACTAGATTTTCTGTGATTGAAAAGCTCTTTCTTCTGGGTTTTAAGTTGCACTAACTCAGTGCCGTGTGGGTACCTTAACTTATTTCAAAAATAATTCTGGGGGGAAAAAAAGCCCTTATCTGTGTTTGATAACATTACAGTGTTGTCCTTACAATGTTGTTTTTAAGTTTTGGATGAAGATTAACTTCATCCAATGCTAACGTTTCCTTTGATTTCTTGCAGATACTTCAGCTTCCGGGCCAACAGTAGTAGAAAATGGTGACCATGGAATAGAAGATCACCGCGCAGGTACGTGCTTAATGTCTGAAGGAAACATGTCGACTTCTTTTTGTTATTGGACCAGTAAAACCTCATTGTGACAAAATGCATCTTCTTTGAGTCGTATTTCTCCATGGAGGGTTGTTTTTAGTTCTTTTTAATGATCTTTTCAAAGAATTTGAAACAAAATAGAACTTCATTCTCTTTTGGGTTTGAAATTGCTTATTTGCATAAATAAAGCCTCGTTCTGAAGACATTGTATACTTTATCCATGGTCAGTGTTGGGAAGGCAACATCTAGGGCACTGATACCTAAATGGCTTTCCAGTGACTCCATAATATTCATAGCTGAACTCTACCCTAACCTGTGAGAATGACTTCTCCTGTTCCCCGTGAGACTGACAGTGACGTTTCTTCTCTGAGTACACCATCCTTTGATGCAGTTTTTTCACTCACTAATTCTTAGCTGCTACTGAAATTACACTGCTTTGTTTATTCTGCAGCTTCTCCTTCCACCCCAAACTACCCTTCTGTCAGTATCTCCTAATACTTGCTTTAGCAATGTCAAAGATGAAATTGAGGTCTTCTGAACCTTTTTTCATACAGCGTTAGGATAGCTTTGCAAGAAACTTGTCATTACTTAAGTGGACCAGTATTTCAAACTTGTGAGGCATTCTAGAAAATAATTGATCTTCCAAGCAGCCTAACATATGCTGAAGTTAGTCTTCTTTTAGCAGTTACATTTAATGATAAACACCAGTTCCCTTTCATGAGACTTTCTTACTGTGAATTGGGTTTCCTACCAAATTCCAACTGAACTGTTTAGGATGAGCAGTACCGAACTCTGCGACTGTGTGCATGAGCCAGTGGATTGTTTCCTTTTGCGGTGAGGAGGGTGCAGACTTCGACAGGCCATACTGTAGCACCTCTGTTTTCTTGAGGATAAAATATTCAAAAGTCAATTGTCATCCTGGCATTGGTAAGAGCTATTTATTTGGCCTCCCTCTTCATGATCTCCAGCTCAGCTTTAGCAGTACAGATAATTGCTAAGATTGTTTGGATGTTCCCAGCACTAGCATCCCTGCGAGTCTGTAGGTGTGGCCCCAAGAGAAAAAAATCCAGGAGATAATGATGAATGTATGGGAGTGGGAGACAGGGATGAATCAAAACACTTTTTTTGCTATAATTCTATTTAGTGTGAGCAAGTGTTCATGTTCTTATTGAGGATGGGAATATAAAAATTGATCTTTGTACTTAATTTGCCATTGTAAATCTGGTCAAAAGGAAGCTGTGCATCTTTTATAACTTAGTATAAAACTGAAATTAATAACACTTCTGAACCTTCCTAAGGATACTTCCTCTCTTTTTTTTATACATATAACTAAAAGGAAATAGAAATAAAATCAGATTTATAATATTCCAGGTGTGACTAATTAAATGCATTGGGATTTTGTAATTGAACTTCTGAATTGTGTTTAAAAAATTTCTTGGTATTTACTTAATACTAGCTTTCTGGAGGTTTAACTCTTCCCACACTAAATGCTAACATAACCTTGATCAAAGATACTTTTATCTGAAGCTTTTTAATTTATTAATATGTTCCATCTTTGTGGGATAGAGTTGGATTTTTTTTTTCTTGTTAAAGGCTGTGTAAAAGTGACTTCAAAGTGGTAGAAACAGCATGTCAAAGGATGAAGAGTCATAGGCATCGAGTTAATTAGGCTTTTCAGAATAACAGAAGATTTATACAACACAACTATTTCGTGGACTCTTTCCCACTACCCAGTTCTCTATGGAATACTTGAAATATCCATCCTTATACTTGACAGTAAGGGAGAAATGGTAATTTTTTATCAGATAATGGAGGGTTTTTTTAGAGTTGAAGAGCTGTTGATGCTCTGCAGAAATACAGGCAAGTTGTTCCAGACCAGGTGATGGACTTCAGTAGTGCCTGGTTCTACATTTAATAGGTGCTGTGCTGCCTAAAGCCTTTTGTCCCTGGCCCTAAGCCACTTTCAGTTTTTGGCTGGCTTATTTGTTTTCAGCTGGATCTATTCCCTAATCTGTCTCTTTTTAAAGCTGAAATGATTCTTCTGGATATGCAATGTGGGCCCAACGCAGAGGTGGGAAAGAGAGTAGCTGAGAGAGGGCTAAGGAAGGTGGTGCTGAAGGAAACCAGCTTTTTGTAGCAAAAAGCAGTGTTAAGAGCTACAGAGAGAGCTTTTTAGAGGCAGAGCTGTGTTTGAGTTGGGTTCTGAAACGGACTTCAGGGAAAGTATTGGGGAAGATGTAGTTAAGCTATTTGAAAATACGAATGTCTGCTTATCTCTCCGGTCTAGATCACAGGAAGCATTGCTACATGTTTTTTTCACCTATCAAATAAAACAGGGTGATGACTTGCTAATGTTTTATTGCATGCAACGTTATCTACAGACATCTGGTGTATGTGTATGCAGAGGTTGGAATTAGTCAGGACTGCAATCTTAGTGCTGGTTTGGCAGCCTGTGCTGCCTTCTGACCGGATGCCCTGCTCCGAAATACCATTAATGTAGTAGATGGCATAAATCCAAAACTAATGTAACTTGGGGGCAAAACCCTATATTAACTGTTGAATTATTTTTATTATAACAATGATGTATTTAAACCATTGGTGCAGGGATGTGTATAGTTCAGTATTTCAGAACGTGAAGGAAAAAGGTGAACAGTTGACTTTACGTCGGCTGTTTACTTGGGGGTCCAAACCTGTGGCCGTGAGGCTGAGAACCCTCTGCACCCGTTTGCTTTCCCTGAAAGGGAGAGACTGGCAGTTTCTCTGAAGGGTTCAGTTCTTGGCAGTGCTGAGCTGTATGTGGCGATTGCTTATTTAGTTTGTGGGCTTTTGTTTTTTTGAGAATTTGAGAGCTACAGACCGGGAGCTCTGGCTTGGGTCCTCAGCACATAGACTGAAACTCTCTCTATTAATTCTGTTCTTCCTTATAAGGAGAAATGGAAGAGCGGTTGGTGCAGCATTTGGAGGGAAGCTGTGCACATCTGGTGCAACTCAAATGAATCAGCGAGGGTGTGGGGAAATTGTTAATAGCTTATAATCACTGATGGCATGTAGGTATCGAGTTAGGGAACTAACTGCTGACTTTCATGATGCAAAGGTTAGGGAGTGCTTAGTAAAACTGTAACAGCAGGTTTAAAACAAAAAAATATATGCATAACTTTCGAACAGTGCAACGTTTGCAACTCCTTATTGCAGGATATTTGCCTCGAGTTCAAAGGAATTCTATATTTTTAAAAAAGACAAATTTCTGGAAAGAAATCTATCAAGGATGATCATATGGTTTAATCTGGATACCTCTTTTTCCAAGATCCTGTTCATTATCTTGCTGGAAGATGAGAAGTAACCTAGGGAAGTATTGCTATTCGGTGTTCATACTTTCCCTAGCTGGACTTTCTCTCCAACCAGCCTGCTTGTCGTTCTGTCATCTGAGATTTGGTCACAGAAATACACAGAAATACTTTGTCACTATTTTCAGTGCAAATTGTGCTTTTAAGCAGCATCCTGAGCTGCTGCCCTCTTGGTAGCAATTTGTCACTAATCTTGATTTATCACAGTTAATTTTTGCATGTGGCACAATGTCATGCCATAGCATGACTAGTGATATATTTGCAGACACCTCTAAAAGCAAAATTCCATGTGTCCCTAATCTGGCTTTTGGCAAATCTCCTGGCTGCACTAAATGAAATATTGCTTGTTGTGCAGTTGCTACCTGAATGTTCATGTTTACTAATGACTTGCGCTTTTTTGCCCCTTCCCCATCCCGTTTCCCTCTCCTACTTCTTTTCCTCTCTTCTATTTTCTCCTCCTAGAAGCCTAGACTGTCTCCTAACACTGGGGCTGCCACTGATACAAGATACCAGTGTACTTTTCTACCTGCCATTACACTTCTAAAATCTTCAGCATTTTACAGAGCTCTTGCTTTACATCTTTGGACTTTACGTGTAGAAGAAACCAAAGGGTAGCTGTGCTGTCGGCCGATCAGCCCTCCTCCTCCTCCCTCTCTGCTCTGCAGTGCTTGTTGAAACCTTCCTTTCTTTGTGTAAGCACAGACGTGCATGATGGTTTTTAACTGCACTATTTCAGCACTCCCACTGTTTTTAAATCACAACTACAGCTCCATTTTTAGTTCAACCACTTTTAAATTTAATTTATATCCTTTTTCATGGACGCTTAATAACAGAAGGTTTGATATTAAATTTAAAGTTGTGCTTTCATAGCGGATGGGTCCACCACGACTGCAGCTCCTTTCCCTTCTCCCTGTGCTCACCACAGCCTTTTAGAATAACGCTGAGTTTTACCTGCCTTTATCCTTGCTGCTTTGGAACCTTCTCATATGAGGTTTATCTTTAATCATGTTGTCTTCTTCAGAACAGGTGTTTTCACATCATAGCATTTATTATACAGACTTGAGAAACAAATTAGGAAAAACCATGTTTACTGAAGTACAAGCAGATTGTCTCTGGTTTGTGAGGAATGGATTATGGGGTTCAAGCACTTGCCAGCAACTGGGAGTATAAAGGAAACGACCAACCCCAAATTCCTGCCTCAGTAAGCTGTTTTGCTGTCGTACTGCTTCCTGCAAGCCTTGGAAGCAAGAAAGAAAATTGCCTTTCTTTAACTTCATACCTCTAGCTTCATTTTGGTAATGACAGCCTTGGATGAAATTTTACCTGCCATGAAAAATAACCTTTCCTTTCTAAAAGTGGGAGAAACAAAAGATCTAGGACTAAATTGTTAAATGTATACTGAAATAATTATGACAGTTTCCAGTGACACCAAAAGGAATGGGCCTGTTTTAACCTTAAACAGAGCTACAAGAGGTCAGCAAGTTTGTTGCAGTTCCTGCTGTCTCCGTAAAGGTGCAAAGCTTTCCAAACACAAAAGCATTACTTACTACCATGCAACAGATAAAACAAAATGCAAAAGAAGGAAATAATTTAGAGACTACTTAGTATTTCACATGAGACAAGCTTAGCCCAGGTTTTTGTAGATGAGTGCATGTTTTGTTTGAGGATAATTGTGTTGTGTAGCTAAAGGTACTTTGCCTACAACACCTGATAAAAGTACAGGATTTATTTGAACCCAGATCCAGTCTAAGGTAGGACGTGATTCTCCAAATTGCCAAAGCTAGCATACTAAGGCCTTCACTTGCCTAAAAATGATATTTTCTTGTTGTGAAGAGAGTAGCTTGGACCTGAATATTCCTAGTACCCTGCTAGTACCTTCTACTACATTACAATACTGGTCTACTCATGATATACTGGAAGATTATCGCATCTTGAATGAATACTACTGTTAATGCTACCAGAAGGTTTTCTTTCAAGATGTCCTTCAAATAGTGACCCATCCAGTCTTGATTTTTTTTTTTTTAAATCTGAGACCTCACATGCTTCCCACCCAGGGTGACAGTGTCCAGAGTTGCTGCAATGAATTGTGTGTAATCAGCCTGTTTAGTGATGCACATCAGGACTCAAGGCTTTTGTTCTCTAATTTGGTGGCAATTTATTGCTTTACCCACCATCAAAGCCTCATTAGTAGCTGACATCCTTGTGGTGCCAATTTCTGAGCAAGTTAACACCGTTGGCTGCTCCTCCGAGGTAGATAGCTGTCACTTCCGAGAAAACCCCGTTGCCTACAGGCACTCAGCTGCCAAAGTGGGCTCTTCCCTTGCCGGTCCCATGTGCCAACCTGGCAGAGCCAGCACACAGTTGCTTAAGACCAGCAACCTTAGAAACAAGATGCTGATCAAAAGTACAAAAATAAGCATTTCCCCGTGGACTAGAGCAATAATGGTAATTGGGATTTAGGATACACTGGCAAGTACGGCTGTCACAGATTGCTCTGTCTTTCTGGTTTTACTGGAAATATGCCATGTGGCAGCATGTAGCCAACAGCCTCCACTTTGACAAGCCACCAAAAGCCTCACCAACACCCTTTTGGGGGTGGTGGAAGGCCCTGCTCGTGCGGGTCTGCAGGCCACCCGGGACCCTTTCTCCAGCTGTACTTCACACATCGGGTCTGCTGCTCAGTCACACAGAAAGGTGAGATGAGAGCCAGCCCTGGTGTGTGGTGCAAGGAGAGGTGTTTGGTCCTTCTTGTTGTCATGAAGCGCTTTCTTCTTGGGGGGGTGGGTGGCATCTGTGGCTGTAAAAGGAGATTGTTGTGTTCTTGGCTTTATTTTTCAAGACCTCTTTGTAGCCTTTTTTTAATGCGGTTGATTTTGGAGCAAGACAGCATCACGGCTAGTTTGGAGGCCTTTTAACTTGGTTCCACAAGTCATTCTTTCTCACCTTTTGCCTTAAGTGGGCTTAACTATTTCTGCCCTAGAAATAGAGAGTAAATAATTACAGAGAGAAATTTTCAGGTTGAATAACAGTTTTCAGATTAACTGAATATCAGACTTCCTTCCCCCAACCCCTGCACATGCCTTATTTTATTGAAATGCAATAATGCTTTAAAGTGTTGGCTAGAGGGGAGTTTCTAGCACTTGTAGCAGTTGCCTAGGTCAACTCGCTTTGTGAGGTGGACAGCAGAGTTATGGAGTGATCTGCCTGGCACAGGACCCCTGTTCAGTGAAATCGGGCTGGACGCCTGTCAGCTAACCAGGCACAGCAGTGTCTTGAGCAGACCAAAGCAAAGCTTGCTAATGCAGACGGGGGACACCCCCGGGGTTCAGTCACTGTCTCAGCTGCTAACATGAATAATTCATTCCATTACATTACCACTTCCCTCCCCCCTATATTTTTATCCTTGTTTATTTTAAATGTCATTAGGTTTAAAAATTTGAATGTAAACTTGTAGGTAGAGGAAGGGAGATGGTTGTTTCTTGATTGTGGTGGTTCTTCCTTACAGGACTCTTACCAAAAGCTCTGCAATGTCACACATTTGCTTTTTCTGGGGTGGAAGTGTAACGTGCCTGTCTTGGGAGGCTGAATGGTTTGGCAAGGGGGAGGGTAGGGGATGTTGGAGAGTCAATGCAGAGTGTTGTTATCTTTTGTCACTCCCAGAAAATGTACGTGTATCTTGCTGAAAACTCAGTGCAGTAAATGAATATTCAGGAGCGTGTGTTTCGTTTTTCAGGTTGTATTTTCAGAAAGCCAGGTAGCTACCAAATGTGTTCCTCTGTTTAAATTTCACGTTACCCATACTTTTCTCCAGTCTTTGGAGGTGGTATGAAATCTTCACAGAACATACTATAACTTTCTTGTGCTTACAAGCTTGTCTGTTATCACTTCTGATTTTTCTTAATGATTCCAATGCTTTGTATGATGTGAAGCTGTATATCACTGTTGAATAAATCACCCTAATAAACTCTTCAAACTAACCTCTCAATAGTTGTACTGTGGTGAGAATCATCTTGGATTGTGCTGCTTGTTCACAGTTAATATCTACAGGTAGCTGCATGTTCTTGATTAACCGCTCTGGTGTTATTTCTAAAAGAGGTAAATGGCTTAAACTGGAATAGTTTGCTGTCTGGACAGATGTTTGAAAACATGTCCATCAAAAAATTGGTTTGGTTAATATAGGTAATATATTAAAAAGGAAATTCTTTCAATAAGCCACAAGATTTTGTTGTTGTTGGGGGGGGGAGGCGTGGGCAGAAATAGAAGGAAAATTTCTTCCCAGCATGCTCAAGGAACTGGGGATGGATGTGATGGATGCTCATTTCCATGTTGGACTTACAAGGTACTTAAAATCCGCACGTATGAACTAGCTACTAAATAGCGTCTAGTGTTTGTGGCAGTGCACCTCTTACGGCTTAAGATGCCTGATTTTGTGACAAAAATGACATGTCTGTGGGAATGGTAATCTACACTTAACACTATTTCTGAGTATATGATGTATACAATGGAAGCATTTAACTGCCACCCCAGCTGAGGTTCAGTCTTTGCTGTTTGTTTATCTAACCCGCTTTTGCTGTTGAGTAAGTTGCTAGTGCACAAGGTTAAAAAAACCCAAACCAAAAAAAAAAAACACCAAAAAAACCTAAAAAAAGTAATTCCTTATGTTTAGCACTTTGTAAATAGGACACTTAAAGGTGTGCTTTTCTAATTAAAGCTATTTTTCCTCTTTTACCTGCCTGCATATTTCCTGTTTGGTGCAAGTTTTTCTTTATAAAGGCTTTTATACTTTCAGGACTTAAGGGAGAGCTTTTTAGGCTTTTCAGAATGGGTCTGCGTCCAACCATATTTGCTAAAGGGAGAGTTCATGTTTTCTGTTGCTTCCGTCTAAAAAAAGCAGCAAACTGAATAATTCAGAAGGCTTGTTTAATTCTTCAGACGGGCATGACTAAGAGGTTTTTTGTGTGTGTCTGTCTGATCTTTTGGGGGTGATTATTTTTAGGCCTGAGATGGATGGGGGAAGGTGGATGTCTCGACGAAGCTGATCTGACAGCTGGCGGGCAGAGGTTGGGGGCGTTATGCCTCTACTCTGTGGCTCCCAGTGAGGATCCTGGGTGAGAGGTGGAGGCACTGCCAGGGGATGTGCTGCTTCCCCCTCGCCCCTGGAGGGTGAGTGTGGAAGACGAAGGCTTGTGCTCTTCAGGGTGCCCCTTGTGCAGGGCTCTGAAGGAGCTGGTGGTCTCTCAGCTGAAGGACCCTTGCAGCTTTCTACGGCTGGCAAAGGAGCTGAGTAGCAATTAGTATAATCTCAACTCATGAGCTACTCACGAGCAGTTCAGAAAGCTGAAAGAAACTTTCCAGATGTTGAAGCACATATAAACACTGGGAATGCAAGAGGCATCGGGGGAAATTTTTGTTCAGCACAGGACTTTGCTTAGAAAACCCAACCACTCTGAAGAGCCCCTTCCATGCCCTGGTTTAGATTAAGGTCTGTAATTCTCACGCGGCTAAGTGTTCGGTGGAGTGTTGTGCAGGGGAACAAAGTCACTGAGCACTCAGATTGCAGTGAAAGATGACTCATGAGATCACCAGGGCACAGATCTGTCACTTCAGTGTGTGTTTTATTAATACAGCTCTTCTGTATTGTCTGACCGCATACTAGTTTAACGTACCTGACAGATACTTGAGTTCTTATGAACTGAAAAGGTATATTGTGAGCTGCTTAACAATGGTTCTCTAAGTATACGTAATGTTTTGCAGCAGCTTGGCTTGAAAATATTACAGGTCTGTGCTAGAAGTATTGCATTTAAGAGCTTTCAGTCCTTGAATCTCTCTTGCTCTTCCACATCTCGGCGAGTTGAATAGTCACATTTTGTGTGGAAGTGATGTAGATGTATATTGACCACAGTGAAGGAATGTGTCCTAAGAGGCAGTCACTTGTGCTACCAGTTTTCTAAATCCTCCTTTCTGTTAAGACTTTGGATATTCTGGTGAAAATTCAGTTCAGAATGCTGGTTTCATCTGCCCCTTGAAATGACTGTAGGAATCTTTGATACCACAGGAATAACTTCTTTGAAAAACTATGACTTTGGAAGATCAAATAGAAAAAATGTATTTGTGGAGGAGGAGCCAGCTGCTACTAACACACTTTCTTTTTTCAGATGAAATTTTAGTGGAAAGAAGCTTAAGTGTTGTAGTGTACCTCTGAGGTGTTTGGTGTTTTGCTGACCATTTCATAAAACTAGATAGGACCACTAATGACCGCTGCCTTGTCTTCTGGAACACAGGGTAGTCCTCAGTGAGTATGTTCCATGCTAGACCGGTAACTTTTTTGCTGTAAATATCTGATTTCTTTCATCATCTGAAGGCTTTATTTTCGGGGGTAAGTTCTATATAGTTCCTACCAGTATTTAAAAAAAAAAAAAAACAAAACAACAACCCAAACCCAAAACATTTACTACACTTACTTCTATTTTAAATTCAGTCAACTTCAAAAGAGCAGTATTTTTGAGAAATTTACTTCCAGTATAAGTAGTTGTAGACTGATCAGCTCGCCTCTCCTGTCTTTAAAAGATATCTAAATGTTGTATTTTCAGATGAACATCGATATCTTTCCTGTCGACAATGAGCAGCTGTAAGTGTTAGGCATTGACAGGCAGATTATTTTGATTCCAGAACAATTTCTGAATCCCAGGGCCCAGAAGTGCATCATAATATGCATCCCTGTGCGTATGTATTTGTAACAAAAATCAGGCTGCTTCTGAGGACATGTAAGCAACCTCTTTTGAAGACTCTGGATGTGCAACTTGCTTGTCAGCCTCTTAATTGCCTGGTATATTAAAGTTTTCTTTGACCATCCAAGCAGAGGAGACTCTCACCTGTGTTACACTAAATGCACACGTACAAACTTTATGAAAGCCCTTGGAATGACAGCTTCTGTATTCAGTTTCATGAAATCATAGGAAGGCATAACAGTGCAAGTCACCTTCTGCAGAAGTTGCTGCCTCTTTAATGTCCTACTTAATCTGGGAGTACTGAGTCCCCGTCTGTGGAGGGCTGCAAGCACCGCACCTTCTGTCCTGGGGTTTTGTGTTCAGAGGAGCAAAACCAAATTCAGGCAAAATGTGCCTTTTGTGAAAGTGATTACTTCGTGCCGTTTAGGCTTGGTTAAAGAATGGTCCCTGCTCCAGCAACCGAAGCTAGGAATGAATGGCTGTTAGCGTCTTTGGAGGGCTTTTTGCCTCGCGGAGACAAATTCTAAAAGCTTATTTGGGTTTATGTGAAACAAATTGCAAATTTTTCTGAACTGTAGACTAATGCCCATGCTAATGCCTGTGCCTTTGCTTCATGCAGTGATCCAGTAATACCTCAGATGGTCTTTTGTCAGTTTCACAAAATACAGACATTTCTCCCTATTCCCCATGCCTTGCTTGGGCAGCTATAGATTTCTCACCTTTACTTGCCTGTTATATGTCTATGTACATATTAAATAGAAATAACTTTTCAAGGTCAAACTACTTAAAATTAGTAATTATGAGTCTGAACGCACTTTGAAATTTCAGTTCTAACCCCAAAACAAGTATTACGTAGTGCCTTAAATCTAGCGAGCACGGCTGCTGGCTGTCAGCAAACCCGAGTGCCTTCTGCCCTCGCTATCTGCTCGCAGAAGGGCACGTGCCCTGCGCAGCGTCTCCCCGTGTGGGAGGTCGCCGGAGCAGTCGGGCGCTTCCCTGTAGAAACATCAGCGCAACAAGGGAGTCATTTATGGCTACAGACAACCTCTCTTACGTATGCTGTAAATAGTGCACCTTCTCTGAAACTTTCTGGATCTAATTTAAATGTGATTGATAGCCTTGGCACTGTGGTAAAAGTTGTCTTTTTGGTAATTTTAATGAGCTCTATTGGGAAGAGAAATAAAATGATATAATAGCAACTTATTCTTTGCTACAGATTTTGTATCTTGACATCACTTCTACCCTGACCATGGAGCAGAAGCACAATTTTTCTTTTGTATATTATTGCCACTGCTTTTTTTGGACTCTCTGCATCAGTATCTATCTTTATTTCTTCTCACAATAGTCCTCTAATTAGCATGTCACTAAACTAAGCTTTGTGACTTTCCTAAATGCAATAGTAAGGGAATAAATGGCTACTGCTGGCAGTGGATACTTTGGGCTGGGAAGTCATATCTGATCAATGATGAAATACAGCTTTTGATCAAGAAGAAGCTGGGGGTGGTGGTAACTTCAACACAGGTAAAGCTGCAACATCCGCATTACGTGAGCTGAAATATCCAGTATGTCTCATGTGTGCTGGATTATAGGAGCCTTATGTTATGGGGGTTTATGCTGGGGGAGACTTTCCTACCCACCTCAGTTTGCAACTTTGCTGTTGTGAACCCGCTTTGTGTGACTCCGAGCGGGTTTCCCGTTATCCCTGCTCCTCGTGCTGGAGAGGATCCCTCTGGCAGCACGTGAAGCCATTCAGCAAGTGTTAAAAACCAATGTCAGGAGGGGGGGGGTTTACCTGCATGATAGTACTGCATCCCCTATGGGCTACTAGATTCAGCAAATTGCCATGTTATTACCAGGGAATGATTTTACTAAATGTTTAAAATATATTCAGCATTGTACTCCAGGTTTTTCTTACTGTAGTGCCCATTTTGGGCACTACTCAAGCACGTTGCAGTGGGGAATAGTTAAGATACTGTGTATTTGCAATGTTACTTGGCTATTATGTTTTAAAATATGCTAGTTGCCTGTTTTTATGAACTCTATTTAGGCCTAAATTCTTTAATGTCCTAAAATAAGATAGAAAGATTCAGCCAGTTCACGTTGTTGACGACTTACAGAGAGCAGACTGAGACTCGGAGGAGCGACAGGCTGTGTTCAGGAAGCCACCTTGGTTGGCCAAAAGGGCGTTGCTTTTGACAGTCACAGCTTCTTCTGCAGGTTCAGAAAATATTTTTTTGATAATTCTAGTGACTATCTAGTCCAGGTGAATAAGTAGTTCATTTGTAACTGAGAAGCCAGGTGAAGACTGAAAACAGCAACACCCCCCCCACCACCACCTTATTTTTCCTTTTTTGATGATAGTACTGGTGACATGAGGGACGAAAGGACAGTCTTTTGGCTCTGATGTCTTGCAGGATATCATGATTAGGGAAAAAAAAAAATCTGTTAATATAGAAAAGTTTTCCTCTTTAATTTTTAGATTAAAAAAACCAAACTGTTTTCATAACTTTGGTATTTTCCCCTGTGCTTTATCAGCCATATTTTAAACAAGTAATTTTCTGTAGTGGCTATTCAAAATGTCCTTCTTGTGTAGAGTTTTGCACCAAAATGTAGCTTCATGAGGGGGGAAAAAAACCCAAACCAAAACCCAACAAACCCAAAACAACAAAAACCCCACAAAACCAAACAAAAACTCCCAAACAAAAACCTCCAAAAAACCCCCCGTGTACTATGAACAATGTAACACTTAAACGGTTGTATGGCATAACTATAAAACCAAGGGTGTGCATGATTGTAATACTTCCCTGCCAAGGAATGTGTTTTAGAGTAGATGCTCTGTCTAGCTTGAGTTGGCTCCTGATGGGTGCTCGCTAATACTTTAGGGAATGGGAGTGTCAATAAGATAAACCTTAGGCTGGCTGACTCGAAATGCTGATTAGATCCTGAAGTTCAGTCTACTCTGACATAAATCAGTCCCCTTTTTTACATACGTTAAATGACATGCTCAAGAAGCTTTTCTTCCCGGGCCGTAGTCTTGTTTGCTGCTTGTATCAAATCAGCTTAAGTAGTTGTGTAACGAGCTCTGTTATTTGCAAGAAAGTAGAGCATGGCAGGCCCACTGGAACCGCTTTATGAAATGCTCCGCTTCCCCGGGGACAAAGGGGAATCTGCCCCCGTGCAGCTCCCTGTGAGGCTGAAGACACAAGTATGTAACTGAAAGCATTGAGGTTTCTGGGCCGCGGTGGTGTCGCGGCGTGGGGAAACAAAGCTGTGAGATGAGGAAGGGAAGAGGTGGGAATTAGCAAGGATGTGGGTTTTTCAGAAAGCCAGCACTCTTCTGTAGCGAGTATCACTCTGGGTTCCTAAAAGACTGCTTGCTGACGCATGAAGGACAGTAAGTGTTGGAACTTGTACAGCTACTGGGAATGTATTGAAAGCTCCAGTGATGACTACATGTAAAAGGAGGGACCTTTTTTTTTTTAAAAATGCTGTTGCCATGGCCGTGTCTGTCTCAAATGGTATTTTCCTAGCAACCTGCTACTTTTGCTTTTTGCTTCTAAACTTTGATTCAAAGGTGGAATGTATCCTGACTTGACTTGTTGAATAGAAAATAAAAAAGCTTATAATGAAGTAGTACATATGTCGAGAAGTCTATTAAAAGCTTTATGACGAGGCTTAGTGAGATTTAAAAAATGTTAATACAAAACCTTTAGGTTTTGTAGTGTGTTTAAGAGTCATTCTAGCAAGCATCTGACAGTTGGATGAATTAATGTGGTTTTTTTACAAAGCTTGAATTTCCTGAGCAAGTAGCTGTTACTTAAAATATTCAAGCCATGAGCTTTTGAGCCTATATCTTGAATATAATATCTTAATAGTGCATTTAAACCAACTGATTTGTGGAGGTATGCTTTAGAAGTATTGAAGAAGTATGCGGACTAATATCGAATAGAAAATGTGAACCCTTTTTCTCTCTGTCCGTACTTCAAGTTCATCAGCTTTTACATAAAATGAACTTGATTGCCATTTCTCAGAACTTTGTTTCTGTGTACCCAGAATATTTTTGTACACATAATCCTGTAAATGGTTGGACATTGAGGCAGCCTTTTTAAAGTAGGGTGGTATTTTCAAGAGCTTTTGAGGCAGGCAGAAGAGAGACTGAGGCTTAATGCTGCAAACAAGTAGGACCACTTACCCTTATGCTTTATCATCCAAACTCATGCTTTTATCCTACACTTACACTACCCAGTTTTCCTTTAATTAGCCTGTCTTCCTGGAACTTAACTGCAGGTTAAAAATATGCTTTCTTTTTTTTTTTCCTCTTTATTGCCTCAGACGACTTCCTGTTTCTTTTCGTGCTTATTCTGATAGCTTATACTACGGTTTTTGCAGTGACCCTTTAGATTACTGTAATTTATATGCCATGTATGCTTGAGAGACTTGTCAAAGGACAATAAAACAAACAATAGTACTGTAAAACACACACCAAAATTAAGCTTAGTCTAAACACTTTATCATCACCTTTTTGCTAGATCTGGTTAATTATTTAGCTTAGTAAGAATTTATCTTTCATATTAGGTCAGTTAGCTAAATATTTCCCTCTGAGTTAGTAATGTGGCCAAGCCCCAGGGATAAGCTACTGAGCTAAAAGCAAATAGGAATGCAACTCTGCAGCGATTTAGTCATCGCACATCTGCAGGCATGAACAGGAGAGTGGCCGGCAGCTGTCGGCTCCGATACCCGCCGGGAACTCCAGCAAATCGCCTGTGCAGCGGAGGCTGACGGGAAGGTGGGTTTGTGTGAAACATGTTGCACTGCTCCAAGCTGCTGTCTCCTTTTCACAAGTGCTCAATCTCTCTTGATTAAAACTCTTCCTTTTTCACCTCTTCTTCCTGCTCTAAACCTGGGGGGTTTGTTTGTAAAAACAACTGATTTAATAGGGGTTTATCCTGCTTGCAAAAAATTCAGAAAGAATTGTGTGCTGGGATGTCGGAGTGGCTTTGAGAGGTTCTATGACATGGGCTAAATATGAACCTAGGGGTTAGGAAACGTCCCTAATCCTGGCTCTAGTTGTAGCTCCCTCGGAGGCCTTAGCTCTTTAATCTTCTTCCATTTCAGTCCCATCACTGAAAATAGGGTAAGGCTGATTATATTGTGCATTTTATCTTTTATGGCTATGCTGCATCTGTTGTTATCGCAGCGTTCTCATTTCAGTGGTGTCGACTAGTACCAGGGGTAATCTTGGATTAATCTGACCTTTTCTGGAAAAAAATCTTGTAGTTACGAAACGTATCTGGATACGGTGAGGCTGAGCAAGAGGAGATCTTTGGTAGTGAGAGCAAATCTACACCTTGGAGCAAGTGTATCCTTTAAATGGCTAAGTAAATGGAAATTCAGCTTAGCAGCCAGCTTGCTAAGCGTCTAGTGTTTCCTCATTAAACCCCATAAAACTGCTCTCTATGGAAATATTTTTGAACAAATTCAGCTTAGTCTTGCATTAGTAATTCACTGAAAAATAAAGAATTTATAAATATGCTCATCAGTAATCCCCCCGTTTGCTGCTATTTTGGTACAATTTGTACAGCTATTTGTGAGCTCCAACCCATAAAATACCAAGTATACCTTCAGTAGAGTTTGTGTTTCTAAAATGCTCAGGCTTTTGTCCAGTATAGCGTAAAACTTACCTGAATTATTGCTGAATGAGTATTGGAAAAGCTCTGCAACTTTCCGGAGTTATGAAACTCTGAAACGTGGCATGAGGGATGCCCAGGATCCTGTTGTCCTCTCCTGGCCCAGGGAGCTCTGCCTGGTCCTCTCTGAACGAATCTCTTCTCCCTTTGGGTAATGCTGCAAGTGAGGCGTACCCTGTTCTTGGAGATTGTGCAAAATGCAATGTTTGATAATTTTTTAAGCATGTACTCTTTCTTTTTCCATTTCTGTTGATGAATACTGTGCGGTATTGCCTTTCCTTCATCTGATGTGATAAAAGCTCACCTCGATATGTTGGAGTTGGTCCCTCCTCTGTTGAAGCTGCTCTTTTCTGCTGTAATGAACAGGGTAGGGTCATGGTTTCCGTAACACGGAGATGCTGTGGTGTTTGAACAGGAGGCTGTTCCCATAAATCTGGCAGTTCATTTTAGCAGCAGTGAATGGCAAAATAAGCTGCTTCCTGGAGATGACTGGGTAGAAACTGAAATTTCTTAACAGGCATCTGGCTGTTTGCATTTAATCAGTGCCTGTTAAACTGCAAGATTAACAGCTCCCTTAGGAGTGATCATATAGCTTTAGGGCTGTAGATATTTCTGTAGACAATTGATGCTGTAGGCAACTATGAAATTAGAAATGACTTAGCAAGGCAGAGAACTTACATGAGACTCTAGGAAGTGAACAAAACACGATTCATCCCAAAAAAGAAATTATCTGGAAGGGATGCTTGATTTTTGTTTTGTCATGTAACTTACTATGTTATTTAACCTTCTTCCTTTTAACTAGAGCACACTATATTTGACCTATCTATTCTAAAAAAAGAATTTTCTGTAGTTCTCTGACAAGTTAGTTCTTCCATGCCCTCAGGTTAGTCTGGCTTCCTGAAAAACACCAGAGTCTGGCTAAAGTTGCTGTCTTTCTCTGCTCTTCCTGAACTGCTGGGGATTTAGCATTTAAGAGGGTTGGTAGTTTCCTCACAGATGACTGTAGGACTAAACAATGGCATTTTATTCTTCTGGAGTCCTCTTTTCTGTGCAGATTAAAACGTTAAATGGCTATTTACCAGATTCAAGAGGAAAATGCACTGGTATTTAACGATGATGCCACATGGTGAGTTAGTGGGGAGGCTGGGAGGAGAACTTGGGTTTCCTGAGCCAACCATTAAAATTGTTGCTTCCCAACCAGAAACTGGCAGGCAGAGCGTCAGGACCCGAGATGTGACAGCATTTGCCAGCAGAAAGCTGTCGTGGGTCTCATCATCAATCTGTAATGGCTGTATGAACTGTTCTGTGTTAATGGGATTTGGCAGAGGAGAAGGGTTAGAGGTGTCTGGGTTTTTGATCTGATGCCATGTATTCTGCGTTAATTGATACACAGCTTTTTGTGCTTTAAAATCTCTTTTCTTGGTGTCAATTTAAGACGTGCTGCTGTAGAATGAAATTTGTCAACAGGGTAGAAAGTCCAAGGGTGTTGCTGATAGCAGAGAACAAGCATCTAATCTCTACCTCTGATACATGCAGATAATACAAATTTGGCTATTCAATTTAGTCCAGTGTGTCCGAGATGTGAGGTAAGAACACTTTCTCTATGTCTGAGAAGATAACTTCTGTTTCTTTATCTAAGTATGGCTATAAAATGGGATTCCTGTTGTACTGCAACGTTATGGTGTCACATTGTCACCTTTCCCAGTTCAGATGGACCACTACCACAGCAGCGTCCTACTCGCTGTCGTTGCTCTAGCTGCAGTTAACAGCTTACAGCATAGAGACAAACCAAGTACAAACCCAGGTAATTTTAAATTACATTTTTAGGCAAATATTGTTGAAGGCAGAGAGTACCAAACATGGGAGACCAGAATGACTCGTTAAAAAGGTCGACCGTGGAATGTGTTGATGGGATCAACCTTTCTTAGATTAACTGAGGCAAGAGAGTCTTTGGAGCCCAACCCTGTGAGATAGCTACAGGCACTGGTTACCAGCTGTAGGACTGGCTTCTTGAGACCACCTTGGCACTCTTCCCCCTTCAGGTTATTTCCTTTAAACTAGCCTGGGTCAGCACGTTTGAGTTGATCACATGTTGAGACATTTCTGTTCTTAATATGTATGTATTCTGCAAACCATGGACTTTGTTTAAATGTAAAGCTATATAATATTGTAGGTTTTTTCAAACCAATTGAGTACACAAATCTGAAACATAATGGTAAAGAACTGAAAGACTTACTTCCATTTACTGTTTGAATCCACAGAAAAATACAGTCCTTCTAGATACACATTTTGGAGAGAGGTAGTGTCACATGGATGCAGTTAACACACAGGCAAGCATCTAACTTATTTTCATAGGATACTTTTATTTGCAGTGTGCTTAGTGTAAAATACAGTGGTAAGAGAAGCCAGCTTTTCAAATGCAATTAAGTAACACAACCCTGCCCCTTTTGTAAAATGTGGAATTACTCCGTGTACTGGTTATAGCCCAAAACTATACGGTTAAATTCTAATACCTTCACCCAGCCTGCCCTTTCTAATCGTTGTTTATGGAAGGCATCAATCCTGCTGAGAAACTAAGGTGCAAATAATATTTTGAAAAGGCTAGCTGTGATTTTGCCCATTTTACGGGGATGACACGTAAAGTCTATCTTTGGGGTCAAGCTCTGGGGTTATGCAGTGGTGAGCCCAGTGCAGTGTCTTTGCTCGCAGGGTGTTTCACTGAGCTGCACACTGGTGTGTTTCAGAGCTGTCCTGTGCCACCTTTACTGTTGGTGTCTGAGGCACTGAAGATGTTTTATTAATAAACTTGAAATATGTCTGGTTTAATTTAATAACACTACAAAGTGAGCATGAACCTGGAAAGTTGTTCTTGGGTAAGCAAACCCAGATTCTAACTACTGTAGGTAGAAGTGTGGTTTCTTTAATAAACACCTTGAAAAAGATGAGTTTTCCTGTCTCTACGCGTGGGCTGTTTCACTGCTTCCATTCCTTGATGGTTACTTAGAGAGCTTCTTCTAACTTCCATACTAAAGATACTGTGGAAATGATACAAGCAGTTGTTCTGTGCAAATATTGGCTTTAAGTTTAAGGAAGCACTTCCACCTCCCTAGCAATTGCCCCAGTAAATTCATGGAGAAGAATCTGTTTTCTTTCCTTCTTTTTTGCTGAGCTAAACCATTTGAACTCTTAATTTCTTCATGATATTCAAGAAAGTTTTAATATCATTGTCCATCTTCCAGTCCCAAGTCATGGTTCTTTATTGTTTTTCCCAGGATGCTGGTTAGAGTGGCATGACATGTTTTACAGAAGAAATCTTGCTGTTATCTTAAGAGGCGTTGGTGCATCCCTCGCCTGTCGGGCTCCTCTTGTCTCTTTCTGTCGCACAGTTCAGTCTTTCTGTATTTCATTAGTAAGCTCACCCTGTGTTTCTCTTTGAACACCCTGTTTATGGCATAAATCCTGTTAGTTCATGTTTTGGTCCCTTGCATAACCTTGAATTTCATAATGTCAAACACTGTCTCAAGTCTACCATTCTGATACTCCAAATCACTGAATTCTTCCTGGATGGCATCATAGCACTGTTTGCTGACTTTTAACTTCATTTCATCAGAACCCTTTCTAATTTCTGAGATTAAAAATTAAAATGTTAAGCCTGATAACTCTAATAACTAGTTATATTCCTCCAGCAAGATAATTCCCCTTTTGACATTGCCTTGCCATGTGTCACTTAGCCAGTTCTTTATTTACCTTTATGTCATTTCCTTGTATCTCCAGTTTCCCTAACATTTCCCCTGGCTACAGATAAAAGCACTTTGCTTTCAGTTAAGTCATGTCTTCCATACTTACTTTGTCCAGAAAATCTCTTATGTTACATCTCCTACATTCACATTATCCTGTTTTTCAATGATGTAAACAGCTTATCTTTCAAAATGTCACTCATATGAAAACGGTTTTGCAAGGTTTTAGGGAGTGATCAGTGTCTCAATCTTACAACCAAAATGACTGACTCTGCTTAAAGAAAAAATAGAGAAAAATCTACACGTATATGTATGTTACTTGAAGTTTCAGATAGTTTGATGCAATACTGTGTTCTCCTAAAGTCATAGACTCAGATTCAACATGAATGGGAACCAAATAATCATTAAAAGATCCAAAGTAGAGTTGCCCAGTTTAGTAGCTGAGAGTTGATGAAGATTAGATTTACCTGGCCAGACCTTCAGTTAAAAAGAAACATATGTACAAGCTGATTATTGGTCTCAACTACCAGTTGTGGGTTTTGTGTTGATTAAAAGAAGACCTGGTCTAAGGGGTTGCATCAATTTTTGTACCTCTTATTCTTTAGGCTGTTCATTAAAGTGATTTACTTGGAAGCTAACCTTGAAAGGCAGTCCTGCTTGTTGAAGGAGTAATTGCAGGAATATTTAAATTGCTGTTTGCTCTTCAGGATTATGGTTAGTTGAAGGTTGTAGGAGCATGTGGTATCTTCCTTGCTTTAGATCTGGACTATTTACCTGGGATCTCTGAGTATTACTATAGAAAATGCTGTGAGAAAGATCTTGAGCCTCATGAGTTTTAATTCTGAAGGATAGAGTATTTGATAAAATTTAAAATCTGAACATACTGAGAGATCTATAGCTGATTTGTAACTAAAAGGTCTGTTACGACTTCTGGAAAAGCCAAAGAATACGCAGGGAAGAAAAAGCTTACCGAGACTGTTTCCATTACATTAATTTTTTTTTTTTTTACCCCTTTCTGCATTCTGACAGTTTTCATTTCTTGGAATTCATCCTCCTAGTTGGCCAGTTAATTCACATTTTCAGAAGGGCTGCCACTGTATTTCCTCTGTTGAATGAGCTCTTCCTATCCCTGACTGCTGTAGCTAAAACAATGCAGAGATTGCACCAAGTTCCACTGATGTCGTCGTTGCTGAGACTTGCACTGCTCTTCTGTCTCAGTAGTATCTACGATCCTGCTAAGGTTGCTTCATAAAAATGTTTCAGCACTAAATCTCAGTGAAGTGAACACGCTTAGTCAGAGCGAGATGTCTCAATGCGCATCTTTGAATTTGGTGATTAATTCAAATATCGCATTTCAAGCTGTACCTCCGAAAAACCTCTTTGGGGGATTTGAGGTTTTTTCCCCATTTATACACTTGGGAGTAACCTTTGCCTACTGTATACACAGTGAACACGCTTAGTCAGAGCGAGATGTCTCAATGCGCATCTTTGAATTTGGTGATTAATTCAAATATCGCATTTCAAGCTGTACCTCCGAAAAACCTCTTTGGGGGATTCGAGTTTTTTTCCCCATTTATACACTTGGGAGTAACCTTTGCCTAACTGTATATACACCACTCTTTTACAGCCTTCTAACGTGTGTTCCATTTGGTGCTCTAAGCGTGCTGGTTGTCAGTGCATGACATGCACGTTGCACCTTTGCAGCCCTCTGCAGAGCACGGGACAGCTTCTGTAGACATTGCATCATGCAGTCGCCCAGCTGTGTTTCAAGGTCAAACTTTCTGTGCACTGTTGTATTTTTCCTAAAATGAAAACAAACCAGAAGACTCGTCTGCCCTGACTGCAGAAATGCCCCGCAGTGCACTCACTGCGGTTCTCAATGCAGCTGGGGCTTCGCAGGCCATGAAGGTCTTCTGATAACCCTGGAAACGTCCAGTCTACTTACTGTCAAACAGGCAGGAGCATTAGTGGTTCTGCTTTGGCTGTGTGCCTGAGACCCGACTCTGTCAAATACATCTAGGTGAGACAAGTCAATATTAGACCAGAGATCTAAGTAATAACTTTTTTTTTCTTTATATGTTGGGTCTGTGGTGTGTAGGTGGGAGCTCCCATGCACATACCAGCTCCAGTAGCCTTTCCTCCGGTGGACTGCTTCCCTCAGGTAGCTGTGTTCAGTCTTGAGTGGCTTGTCCACATGAATAAAGGTACTTTATTGGTTAGTTTTACAGAGAGAAAATAGTATTGACAAGATTTAATTTAGCACACAAAACACCAAAACCTCCTTAGTGAGGAATTCAAAAATTCCTAGAAAACTGGCTGACTCTTTACAAGGCTGTAAATTATAATGACTTCAAAAGAGCAGACACAGCATGACACTTTTCTCATTCTCTAAGCAGAAGCTTCCTGAATAAATAGTAATCGAATTGTAGATTCTTCTAGTATTATGTAAATGGCTTCATGCTTTGATGTCTCTCGTGTCATTAGTTTGACACTAGCTGGAATTAATGGCCATAAAAGTGTATTACAAATGTGTCAGATTTCTCTTGACTGCTTCTGATTCCTCATGTGAGCTCGCCGCTTTTGCCATGGGATTTTAAAAGCAGAAAGTAGGTCACCGCAATGTGTGTGAACATAGGCTGAGAAACGGGCTATAATCTCAGCTTAAACAAACATGACTGTAATGCTGAAGGGAAATTTTCTATTTTAAGCACTTATTTCCATTATCACTATCTCATTCTGCAGAACAAGCATATGGGGACTTCTGTGTACATGCACCCACAGATGGGATTCGGGAAGCAGTGGAAAAGAGAGAGAGAGGGGTGCGTGTGTGTATACCTATATATATATATGTGTGTATTTATATGTTTCAAAAGTGACAATATATATTGTCACTTCTGAATGGTTCCTCTGCATCTCATGTGAAGCAGGCAGGGAAAGAGTGAAAGTGCCAAAATATGTAGGTCAAAAGAAGTGAAGCGTTTTGAATCTAAGCATCAATCAAACACTAATGGTTCTGGGGATGGAATTACTGATACCGTGTGGTTGAACACGGAGCAGTATTACATTAAAATTTTTCAGAGTTCCCGGACTCCATGCATATTTATAATACATTCTTAGTCCTCCGAGTGGCTTCCTTGCTAACAGCTCTGGGCGTCTGGTTTTGGGGATAAGTGTTGGCTTACAATCTAGAAATATCTGAAATAAGTTGTTTGGATTTTTTAACTAGGAGAAGGGTTAATAAATGAGCTGGTGCTGTCTCTATCGCATGTTTTTACTTATAAGAGCTGAATGAAGATAAGGATAGAAGATAAGGTGGAAAGCAAGTAAATATGATAGAATTGGCTATTTTTAGGCAAGTAAAGGTATGAGCAGCAGGGAGAAAAGGATAGTGAATTTAAATTCATCTTGGCAATCAGGGATCTCATGAGTTAAATCCGTTGGGAAGATGAAGTGCTGAAAAACTAATGAAGGCAAATGATTCATTTGTATAGGCAAGACATTTGTAGACTTACTAACATGGCTGTGTCAGGAGTTCTTTAAAGGGTCTGGAAAAAAGGAGGAAACTACTAAAAACAGAAGCTAGGACTTATAGCTTGAGAGATTTTAAAACTACACAGATTAAGGTACATAATGATTTACAACTACTGAAGTACATGAGTCAAAAAGAAGGGGCTTTCTAATTTATTAGACATAAGAGAAGGTTGAAAGAAGACTATTAATCAGAGATGGAGGAGAAAATGATGCAAAATGGCTGCAATGTTCAGACCCTTGTCTCCTTTAGTTTTGTTTTTTATTATTTGATTTGATAAGTAATACTGTTTAACAGGGTTGTAGCATAGGCCTCAATAGCAAGTCTTTACACCTGACAGAGTACAATTAAGATCAGCCTCCGAACCATCGACAGCTGTCTTGAACTCATGGGGATGTGGGCAGAAGGTCCCAGGTAATGGAAGAGGGCAAGCACCATACCTGGGTTAGAGATGTGAAGTATTACTAATTTTGCAACCTAATTTAAATTCATGAAAAGATATTAGAACAAGTGATGAAACAACCAGCTTATTACCCTGCTATTCTCTAGCTGGTTATAAACAGGACGCACTGTGCTCTGGCAAGTCAAGCTCTTTTTGTTTGACAAGGTAGCAGATGAAGTGTAAGAAAGATTGGGTGCAGTGAGTAAGGATGTTTCTTTAGCATGTCCTCAGTTTCCTAATTTCCTTGTTAAAAGTTCTGAGAAGAGGCAGCCAGTTTTGTGCCCTCCTCAGCTGGAGAAGTAGCTCTTGAAAAGTACTTATTAGTGGATCACTTTCAAGTACTTGGCTGGACACTCCACATATGGTGGTATATGGACCTTATTCTTGTATGAGTTCCTGTTTGTAAATACTGACTTTTAAAAGAATATGCTTGGAGATCATGCTCATTCCGTAGGGACTGTAAGTGCTTTTATTTATTGTTGTTTTCTTCTCTGGCCCTGATTACATTTGAAGAAAGAATTCAGCAGAAAAGCACTTGAAGGTTGTCAGGAGAAAACTTGGGAATTGTAACAGATCACAACTGAAATGCAGCTCAGCACAGAAAAGCAGCTGCCGTGTCCTTGCAGGAGCGTTGTGTGCGAGGAGGTAGAGGCAGTTATTCTGCTCCAGTTGCTTTCGATGACGACTTGGCTGGGTAGCTGTGCCCGATGTCTGTCGACCAGGCAAATGGAAGACAGTCTGGGGATGTGGGGAATGTGTGATGTTTAACTGACCCATGAAAAGACATCTCAAATATAAAATATTCTTCATGAAGAGAATGGTAATTGGTTAGTCTGTCTGGGCATTGGATAAGAAGAAATCTTATGCTATCTTATGATCTTAAAGATAAAGGAGTACTTTGTGTCTAGCTGAAGAGAAATCTGCAGGCTTATTTTTCATGGTAGTTTGGGTAAATGTGATCTGGTCTCAGTGCAGAAGGATAAAGCTTAGAGAATGTTGGAATTCCTCAACATGAGTTACCAAATCATCATCGGATGGTATGTAGGTGATATTTTCTTTAAGAATTTTGCCAGCTTTTTATACCTCAGCTATTTTTTTTTTTTTTTTTAAAATCCACTCTCTGGATCTTGGGTTTCCTCGGGGCAGGGGGGCACTGTGCTTCGAAAGCCTCAGTCCTACTTGCAGAATGGCAGAAGCTCATGTCTTACCTGCTTTTCCATGTTTACGGTGTCCTGAACCCTCTTTAGCTGTTAGCCTCAATCCAGGCTGCAGCCCAGCATTCCCTATAACATGTCACAGGGACCAGCTTGTCTTATCAGCTGGATCATGGTTCTTCCTGGGCCTCGTGCTGCTGAGCAGTCCCCTGGTCCTCAGCTCCATGGAGTCACCATATACCTGAGAGGTACCTTGCAGCAAATGTCCTGAGGTCAGGGCTCGCATGTTACCAGCTGTTAATGCACAGCACCTGTAAATCCTGCTCATTTTCCAAACTTCTGGATTGCATGTCTGGGGTCTAGTGTGTCTCTTTGGTAATGTTTTCTCATCTTTTCCACCCACATCCTCAGAGGTTTAGGGGACACCCGTGTCCCTGTTCAGGAGAGTACTAAAATTGCCTTGGAGGAAAAGGGTTCCCAAACCTGTCTTCCTTGAAAACCAAAGCCCTTACAGCCCTCCAGGGTGGCAGTTTATGCCTTCGTATATCCATGTTTGAAAGGCTTGAGCATTAAGTTCAGCACTGATCTTTCCTGAACGAATCCTTATGCTGGCTCCTTGCTGCTGCTTCTGTTCTTCTCAAAGGCTTCTGCTCTGAAGTGCTGCACAGTTTTTTGACCCTGGATTAATCTGGAGCACGGTCAGTCTTCTCAAAATGTGCCACTGCCATGTCTGAGATGCTGCTCCAGCCTCTCCCCCTATCCTGCTGGAAGAAGTTATAATGATGTGTTTGAACTGGAGCATTCCCTGAATCAGTATAAAGCTGTTTAAATTTGGTAACAGCCCTTTCAGGGGAAATAACTTTTTCCTGCTTGGAACAAGGGATGACAGCGCTCTGGGTCACAGCTCACTGCTGTAAACTGCAGTGTCACTGGCTCGTGGTGACAGTGTAAGGGACACGCTCTCCCTGCTCAGGGTAGTACTGAGTGCAGAGGGGTTGCAGTCCACCGCAAAAACTCTTCAGGGCTTCCTTCCTCGTGCAGCGTCGCAGCGCTACACTGCACTGGCGGCTTCCAGATTGCTCTGGAAGTTGGGAGGCTTTTGTAGGACGTTAAAGCAACACAACTCAGTCTGAGACTTTATGGAAGGGCAGGTGATACTTATTTTAAGCAAACCTTTTTTTCACTTGTGATTGTTTTTGCATTGCCCTCACTTGCAGACCTGTGTACTCATGAGCATGAGATCTCTATGCTCAGGAGCTCTGGCCAGGTTGGTAGCATGGGGGCTGAGACTCCACTGCAGGTTCCTCACATCTCTTGGGCTCTCCTCTGGTGCCAGCAAACTGGGTTTTGGACAGGCCTCGTATGCCCACCATAAGGAGTTCCCACACTGTGAGTCTTTTGCCTCAGAATTTTGCTTATTTCAACTCATAAATTTTAGGCGAGGCTGCCTGGTCAAGGTGTTCAGATACCTTCTTGTACATTCTTCTCCTCAATTATGAGGCTGGATCCAAGGCCAGGGAATGGGGGAGTGATGTAGCTGACTCAATCTTGGTGTTATTGCTTTGGGGTTTCTATATGTAGAGATGTTCTTTTATGTTGTCTGCCTCTTGTGTTGGGCCTGTTGAACAGGTTTGTGGGTTTTTTTCATGGCTTTGGATTGAAATATTCACTACCAAGGATACGCAGAAGGCCCTCAGCTTGAGGAAGGAACCCCAAGTGAAACAGTAAAACTGTCTTAGTTGTATCACTTGGCTCTCCAAAATATCAGTTAGGAAAAAACAAACAAAAAGCCCAAGAATAGCAAAAAGTAAAAATATTCAACCATGCTTCAAGTGTCTGGTTTTAAAACACCTGGTAACACAGGCAGTATTCCTGTAATCCTCATCTTCCTGCAGAAAACACAAATGTCGTTCTCTTAATTCACTGAACAGATACCTCCTCGGAGTAACACTTCATGGGTAAAAGAAGTCTCCGAAGTAGAGGTATTTTGTTTATGTGTGCCTATGACAACACTGTGGAAATAAGCCTTTAGAGAGCCTTTTGTTTAAAAATAGGATTTCAAGTGCCTTCGTTATTAAAAAACGAAGAATCTATTGAGTGCGGGTCTAGATGGAGGAATCTAAAGAGAGTATCTGGTGGAAGCTGTCCTGCATTGCAGTCCGGAGCGTTGTCAGCGATCTGCAAGACTTCTCCAAAAACATCTGAAATGTGACAACAAATTACTCACTTCCGGAGCATCTGACATTCCCAGGGGGAAGCAGGAGCATGAGAACAGACATCTCTGTAGAGCAATTAGAGCTGAGGTTGGGAAGTGTGCTTTCTGTGCACCTCTGGTTCTTGCTTTCAATTTGTCATGAAGCAATCACTGCTGAAGAAACGTCTCTTTAGGAAGAACAAGTAGGGAAAAAAAAGCTACACAATAAACTGTAACAATTGCATCTTTTTTTTTTCCTTGCAGATTTTTTTTTTAAGGCAAAATGTGAACCTTGTGTTGAACTTTAAAGTTACTGACTTTGCATCTTCTCAGGAGATACTGGTTCTGACAGTCGTACGCACTGAGCTTTTTTAGCATTCTGGATTATATAACAGCATGGAATTTCAGAAGAAAAGCAATAAAATGTTTCTTGAATTGTCATCACTATCTGAAATGCCCTGTGGTTTTTTGAGGACCTGTAATATATTCCTGATCTTCTTTTTCCCATCTAACTCAATGGTGGATTTTAATTTGCCTCTCATGGCAGCAAATTAATGTATTTAGAGTAATCTCAGCCAGATTTGGATTCAGCGCTAGCTCCTGGTAGTTAAGCCTTTATCTTCTGCAAGGACAGAAGTGTTTTTCTCCAAAAGCAGCATCTGAAGTGCCTGCGAAGGCTTAGGAGGCTGGAAGGGACCTCTGACATCTCGAGTCCAACCCCCCCTGCTCAAAGCAGGGAAACCAGAGGAGGCTCCTCGGGCTCTATCCAGCTGGGTTTGAGTTATCTCCAAGGATGGAAACTCTACAACCTCTCTGGGAAACGTGTCCAGGGTTCAATTTCCCTCAGATTTTTATTAGGGGGAAAAAAAGTTGAAGTGGAGTTACCTGTATTTCAGTTTGACAAGAGGAAAGTCACTGGGCAGAAAGTAATCAGTTTGGCTCTAGTCTGGATAAATTATTCTCCATCAAGGCTGCCAGCTTTGTGCTTTATATATTTATTAAATGCAAAAACTTCTTTTAATCTTGAGCTCTTACCCTCTTGGATAAAAATGTACGAACTTCCTTTGGTAGGCTGGTCTACATCCTTTTCCATGTAGTTGTTTGTCAATGTTTATCCCTTAGGTTTTGGATATTAGTGAAGCTTGTCTGTAATACTCATTTACAGTTATTTTAAGACCCTTCACTCTGAACTGAACTAGACAATATTCTATTTTACAAAATAATGAAACTTATAATAAAATATTGAGAGGTTATTCCTGCCAGGTACTTCCCATTTACTCTGAAGCCAGTATGCACAAAGGGAGCGCTGAGCATCTTTGAAGAGGTACTGTGTAACCTTTAAGGTGAGGCTTCTGTATCCCCTGCCCTAAGTAATGCATCAATGTCCTGAGCGAGGGAAGGAGGAGAACCCAGAACATCTTGGCTGCCTGTAGGGGTTTTTACCTGATGTTCCACATGTCATCCCATCCTATATAACACCGTTGGCTAGCATATTGAAGGTAGTACCTCTGTGTGCGTGTGTGCATAAAAAAATCAGAGAGGACGTGCAGGCAAATATCTTGTGAATCCATATGCTGCGAATCGGAAGTTGCTCGTGTTAGTTACTGCCCGTAGCAGCCTGCTGAGTGCAGCTGTGCGGAGCAGAGCCTCATGCAGGAACCAAGTGCTACCAAAACAGCTCAAAACCTCACGTAGAATGTAAAAATTTGCATGTTACCAAACCCCTGCCTTCTAACAATGCTTCTTAAAGTTCCTTTTAAAGGTAGTAGTATACCATACCCTGCAGAGGTGGTGTGGACTTCCATTTCCTTTGAGATTGCTGAAAACTTATTGCAGGGCACGGCTTGTTCTGCCAGCTGGTAAAACTATCAGTCTTAGGTGGTGATTGCAGCAAGGCAAACTTGGCATCCATTTAAGATACTGAACCAATGCAGTCGTCTGGGCAAATTAGCTTTTAAGATCAGCTACAGGAATGAAGCTCTTAAGCTTCTCTTTTTCTGTTTGCTTGGCTTGGTGCTGGCAGGGACATCTCATGGCTGCAGACTCATTAATTTTGAAGATACTTAACCTCTAGCTAGAGATCTGGTCAGTGACCTATCAAGATTAGCATCTCCTGCAGCGCAAAGGCTTTATCATGGTAATCCTCTACTAAGAGTGCTCCTTGCTGGAAGTTCGCTGTGTGATGTCCTGCATGTTAGTGGGTACAGATTTTTTTTTTTCTTCTGGAGGTCTGAGCACAGCAGGCTGCCCAATGTTGGGAGCGTCCATGTTGTAGGTTGCCAGAAGTGCTGTTTTGTATGGATTAGCTTCTGAATTGGCTTATGGGACCATGCTGATCTTTGCGGAGCAGATGATAAAACAAACAAATCAACACTGTCGGCAGCCCTACTAAATGTTTTGCACACTTTCTCCGGAAACTGGTGTGGGATCAGTTCAGGGAAGGTGCTACTTGCATGGGATCCATATCTTTACTTTCAGAAGCAAGTTTGCTTTGTAAGTATGTTGTTAATGGTATTTTGTCCTTTAAGCAAGACTTTGTAAACTGTAATCCTACATTGGTTTATATTATCAACAGTCATAACCAGATTTTCAACTATCAGCAGGCTTTAATACTTGCTAAAATTACTTTACAGGTTTGTGTAAATTGTGTCCAATTTACATCTTGTATTGAGTACGTTATCTGCTGCTGATACATATTAATAGATACTTTCAGGATTGATTGTCGTAAGAGTTTGGCTAGTCATTTTTGTTTGCTTTTGTCTTTTATTTGTAGATCACATGTAGACTGTGTGTTTTAGGAGAGTCTGCAGAACTGGGTTTGGAACTGAAAAATCCTCTTCTACAGTCCTTGGGACCCTGTTTCTGAGATCACGTTTCTTGTGTTCCACCAAGCTTGCTTGAATAAGGAGGAACTCAATACTGGGACGGGGTGGGGATGACAAATAAGCTGGAAGTGTCCACTTTATAGCTGTATGGCAAGTAATGTTGAAAAACACTTTGACTGGGAATAGCAAGGGAGTTTTTGCTAACGCTTATTTTGTTAACAACAATCTCTGTTCTCCGCTTGCATAGCGAAGATCAGCCTCAGCAGAGGCACGCCGCTGGCAGGGTGGAGTGAACGGCTGCTCTGATCTCGGAAGCCTTGTGCCTGCTCCTGACCTGGCTGCTGGCCTCTTGGCTGCCTTGAGCAGCTAACTGGACTCCTTCTTATGTCTGTTTTTCTGCTGGAAAGCAATGGTGGTTTTGTTTTGTTTTTTTTTAAATTAGTATCTGTTATGAAAATATTGTATGAAAAATATGCAAGTCTTTGGTTTATATTTCTAATGATCTGGCAGAGGCAGTTCATAACTGCTTTGGAATCATCTTTCATCTGGCTTTTGGGGTTTTTGCTAGAACTAAGGGTTTGCAAACACCAATACAGTTTTGCTCAACTGTTACAGGAGTTTGATTTCATCCGATGTTGCATGTAAATGTTTCCCTCTACACTTCTTTTTGTCTTCTGCCTTACTGTCCTGCTCATTCCTTTTCCAGCAAGGTGCGGGGTTGAGGGAGGTTCCCCTCCTCTTTATTTAGAGGCATGAAAGAAACCTGTCTATTAAAAAAAAAAAAAAAGTGGAGGCTTTACTTCTGGTTTACCTGTTGTGACCCTAATTTTATGTTCTTCCCCTGTGAGATCTACTAATAATAGCAATATGCCAATATGTATTTGTGGTCTAGTACTAACAGATTTAGTTAAAATACTTAGAGTTCAATCGGTGTGTGCTCTACAGTTGATCAGACTTAGCATGGGTCCAATCCAAAAATCAGTTAGTCATCTTTGAGAAAGTTCACGTCAAATTTCCTTAACTGCTCCCAGATCTCTTCCTCACACTGACAAGGACATTTACGGTCTCCTGTATTTTTGCTTTAAATGGAGTTTTATAGACAAATGAATGACAGGTTCCTGTCCAGAAGAATTTACAATAGAATATAATTAAATCCCTTGCTATTCTGCACCACAAATAATCGTAAATAATAATGTCTCTTGACACACGTAGTGGCACTTTATCTTCAAAGTACTTTGCAAATCTAAACGGTCATTGTCTGTCTTAATAAAATATTTCCTGCTTAAATTGTCAGCCTTTAAGCTACCCTCAGACTCCATAATCAGCCAGCATTGCCTAGGCTGATTTTTCTGCCGAACCAGAGGGGGTTGTTGCCTTCGTGCGTCACCTTTCCTGCTTGCTGCTTGCACAGAGTCACACCTTGTCCTTTGTATAGAGGAAGCAGAGCTGTCGTAAACCTTGGCCCAGCAAGCTTCTGTATCCTCTCTGGCTGAAGTCAGCCATGTCAAATGTAGTCATTTAACAGAATAATAGCTAAAAGCCACTGGTAGAAAAGCAGCATCTGCTTGCTAAGTCGGCACTGCTTTAGGATGCTTGTAGCATCTGTGGGGCTGTAGCACAAGAGGTAGGAATAGCTCCATTGATGGTCAGAAATTACATTTATTCAAAAGCAGTTCTTCAGTTCTTTCTTTTGGTGGTGTTTACACAGAAGTGAAGTAGTAGAAGATTTTGTGTTTAGTAGAATTATACTTTGAATTCCCATTCTCTAGCCCTCAGAGTGCATATAAGGGTAAAAAATAAATGCATTTTATTTCTATTTAGTTGGATCAGAACCTGAATAGGAACTCTTCCGCAGTCGTGAACTTCTGTTAGAGCATAACATCGCTTCCTGTAGTTAGTGCCCATCTTGTTGTGATGTGTCAGTCAGTACCTGACCTGCGGCTGGTAGGCAGCGTTCTGTGTTTTGAATTTCAGTGAGGGAAAAAGCGTGTTTCCAGCATGTTACTTGTTCCGCTGTTTCTTGTGGGACACCCGAGTTCAAACGCTGGTGCCTTGAGCAGTCTTGTGAATAGTCTGTCTCATTTCCCTTCGAAGATCCAGTTCCTTTTTGCTCACTGCGTCCACAGTACGGCACGTCTGGTACAACATTTCTCAGCCCCCTCAGAAGCGGAGCATACCTGGGACGTCCCTGTTCAGGTCAGCTTGGGAGCTGGAAGCACCTCTGTTTGCACAGAGCTGGGGACAGAGCAGGAGGACGAGCCGGCGGCTGCGGGGCTGGCTGTGGGCAGCTCTGGAAGGCAGCAGTTCCGTGGGCAGGGAGAGCCCGCATCCTGCCTCCCGCTGAGGGAACTGAGCTGCTGTTAATTGAAACCTGGTGACGCCATCGCTGCCTCCCACTGAATTTGGGTAGAGAAACACTCGCCTAGTCTCCTGTCCTGTCTGCCATGCTGCAGTTCATGTAATGCCTCAGAGGGAGTTAGAGCTCATTAATTTTCCTGCCTTTCCTGGGGATTATCTGTGAAGTCCCTGCTAAAGTGTATTGCTGTTAACGACTCAAAATAGGAATATGCAGACAGTCATACGCCTCTGACCTTGCAAAGTTTTAGACCCCAGGGATGCTGTATGGCATTGAGCTCCAGAGTTTAATTATGAGAAGTAGTATTTATGTACTAAGCTGAGACTTTGACGTGTTGCTAACTTCATTGATCCACCTCCTGTTCTTGTAAAAACAAAGTCTCTGATCAAATTGCTGTAACCACTGATTGATTTGTACTGGTATAGTTTCATTATTTTGTGATGTAAAACAAACAAACAACCCCACAAAAGCCCTCTTTCATCTTACTCTTTCTCAATCACTTTTTTGTTAGAATTATTACAACTTCTCTATGAATCTTTGTTCCACCTTGCTACGAATTCTCTGTTTGCGACTGGCTGGTACCTCAGCCTCCTAGAACAGGCAGCGGTGTTTGCTTTTATATACCAGCATTGTGTTTTTAATTATTTCTTCCGTCCTGTTCCTTCTGTGTGTTAATGTTGGGTTTGCTTTTATTAACTGCAGTGTTGCACTGAATTAAGGGTTGTCTTCAGGGATATCTTTTGAGGCACACTATCAGTTTCCTTTCCTGAGCTCCAGTCTTGCAAGTAGTATTGTTAGCCTAAGTGAAGGTACAAATATTAAAAGCATAAAGAGATGTATTAGCAAGAGAGTGTAGCATATTGCATTAGGGGATGAGAGGAGGAGTTTGTGTAAATTTTTTTTGTGTTTCTTTCAAACTGATTTCTAGTTTCTTCTGGAAAGTCTAATGTTGTTGATAGAAGAGTTGACAAATTCAGGTCTCCTTAAAATGAAAATTAATCTGAAAAGTTGCAAGTCTGGGTATTTGTTTTGAGCCCTTCCCCCGCATTTGTCATATTTGAAAACTTTAGGACATATATTTTTGTTTCTTTTGTACAACTACAGGATCTGGAAATGTCTTTGAAAGCTGAAACAGCCGGGCTTTTTACAGTAACAGCTGAGACTGAGGGAGCTATAGTAGAGTAGCCAGTATTGACACAGCTGAAGTTCAGGATTTTTTTGTGTGTTAATTTTAAGTGTAAGTCAAACCTCGCAAGTGTTAGCTCATTTATAGCCAGCTTTCATGTGCTGTACATATTGATACATCTCTTATTTACAAGGAGAACTTAATGTATGCCTTATTCATGTGCTGTACATATTGATACATCTCTTATTTACAAGAACTTAATTTATGCCTTAGTGCTTTTTCCCATCCTGGCCATTACCGCTAGCTGCTGCTTTTGTTTCTCTGATGAATTGATTTAAAGTTGAAGTGTTAAAAATAGTGGTCAGTGGGGATGCATGTGCGGTTCCCTTCATATCCAAAGCTTCCCCCCAATATGTGGCCTGCAGCACTCTTGGGGGGCCTCTAAATCCCAGCCTCCCAGGACAGAGGTGAAATCCTCTTGTTCATGAAGATGTTGGTGCAGCTGGGGCTGTTGTCAGTGTTTCATACATCCATGTATCGTGGCGGGGGTGCAGGGATGCTACAGGCTCTTGCTTGTTCACTAGTGCATCCCAAGGTGCTACACTGGGAGAAGTGAATAGGCTGGAGCAAAGGGGAGATGTTATTAAAGGAAAAAAAACCCAAACAGGCACAGAAGGTGAGGAAGAGGAGAGCCCACGGTGTGTCTTAGTGCTGCTGTTGGAGGGTGTCTCGGTTCATAGCTGAGCTTTCTTGCTTTGGTTTTCTAAACATCTTCCAACTGCTTGTAAGGACTTCAGGAAAAGGCTGATCTGCATATTTTTAATATTCCTTGTGACAAACCTTATCAAAACAGTTTTATATAGTTTAACTTCTTTGCTTCCATGCATTTTTCTGTGAGGCATTTATAGGCTGTGAAAGGTGCTTACCAAGGCTTCAGAAATAAAATACTTGAGACTAACATCTCAAATTGCTGAAGGCTGTTAGTCTCAGTGCAGTTGTTTTTAACATGGGCCAGCAAAGATAGATTAACGTTTTCCTTGGTCAGATATAAACCATCAGGCTTTGATGTGTTGATGTGTTCAGAGAATTGTCTTTATTGTAAACTGGGGGAAGATTAGGCTTAAGTGTGAAATATAAAGTATACAAATAAAGGCCTTTGAGGTATTCAGGGAGAAGTTATTCACTTAAATGATTTGGAGTTTGTCTTCCTAGTAAAATAGAGAGCAAAACCATCCTATGGGTGGTACTAACATTTTTGTAAATATGGTCAGATTCGGTGCATACAAGTTGATGCCTGGGCAGGAGAGGAAGGGGCTTTGGTTTCCCCTCCTCCCCGCTGTGACCTGATGAGCAGGTTGTGTTCAGCATTTCTCTATTGACAGACTTGAAAGCTTTGCTCAGCCTCACAAGTTCAGGGTCTCAGGGTTGTTCCAGCTCATACATTAATGAAAAATCTCCCTAAAGATGTGTGAGGAACTAGTGTGTCTTGTCCAACACTTGAAAACAGGACGGCGCTCTGACGTGTGAGTTCATTCTTGATCTTACATGTGTATCAAGATGCAGAAATTCCCATTATTCTGTTTCTTATGTTTGAAGAGTTGGATCAAAGCAGTAAAAAATGAATATTCATGGTCTCTGGTTTGGCTAACAGTTCATGTTATCTGTTGGCCTCTTGTCCTGGTTTCAGCTGGGATAGAGTTAATTTTCTTCCTAGTAGCTGGTACAGTGCTGTGTTTTGGACTTAGTGTGAGAATAATGTGATAACACACCGATATTTTAGTTGTTGCTGAGCAGTGCTTATACTAAGTCAAGGACTTTTCAGCTTCCCAT
>NW_008794177.1:664569-670589 GCF_000699145.1 Aptenodytes forsteri | reverse complement strand
TTCTATTATTATTGTTGTTGTTGTTGTTATTACTACTACTATTATTACTACTATTTTATTTTATTTCAATTATTAAAGTGTTCTTACCTCAACCCATGAGTTTTCTCACTTTTACCCTTCCGATACCCTCCCCCATCCCACCAGGGGGGAGTGAGCGACTGGCTGTGCAGTGCTTAATTGCCGGCTGGGGTTAAACCACGACACCTCTGAATGTCATATCAAGCTAAAATATTTAAAATAGATTATTGCATAATGTTTCACGTTTGACTGTATCATTTTCTTCTCTAATTTCAGTATTCCCAGGAGAAATCATGGATGAAAAGCTGTCTTACAAAGAATTTCTCGATCATAATGACTCCTGGACAATGGATGACAGAGACCTGTGCTTTGAGTCACAGCCAGTATTCAAACCCATGGAGATGGCTGGTATGACTGTATTACTCTTTAAACTGTACCATCAGTTATTTTATCAGTTGTGTAACATGATAGAGTCCTAGCCTCTATCCCTAAGGGTGGTTTTGTTCTCTTGCCTTGTACTCATGCCGGTGTTCTTTAGGATGTGTTGCTCTGTTTTCCTAAAACACGTAACATCTTGACACCAGAGTTAACTTAGCACATCAAGCCCCTAACTTGCCCTAGAGCATAGTCTAGCTGGTTAAAAATGGAGTTGCTAGTCCGGCGTGTTAGAGGACACAGAGTGTGGGTGAGCAGATTTCCCCCTGACTTGGCTCACATGGCGGTAGCAGTTTTTGGTTGACTCTCACAGTTTAACTGCTCTCGAGTACTGTGGCTTTCAGTGCAAACCTTGCCAAAATTGTTGACAGCTGAAAGCCAGCCTTCCCTGGCTCTCAGAAATGCCAGTTCCAGCTGTCACGTAGCTGTGTCTGCAATGCAGGTCAGTCTGTTCCAGAGGCAGCCTGTGTAGCTGCTGACTCTCTTGAAAATTAGATGAACCTTGTATAACTTGCCCCTGCAGAAAGATACCCTTTCACCCAACAACTTTCACCCAGTTTTTTCTCATTTTTGAGAAAGCTTATTTTATTTTTTTATATATATATATATAAAAAAAATTGAGAAATTACTCTATAATTGAGAAATTACTTGCTAGCTTTTGGAGGGTATGAGAAATGTTTGTGCTGCCCAGATTATAACAGGCAATACTGCTGGGAAAGATACTGGCTGAAACAGGATAATTTTTTTAAATTTCTTTTTAAGCACTGTAGACCTGCTTACTAAGTTATTTTCTTGTTATCTGAATCTCATATACTAAGAGATTCTGTGAAGAAATTATATATTGTTATAAGGGTAAGAAATGATTCTGGAACAGCTTTTTTAAGCACTGTAGACCTGCTTACTAAGTTATTTTCTTGTTATCTGAATCTCATATTTACTAAGTGATTCTGTGAAGAAATTATATATTGTTATAAGGGTAAGAAATGATTCATGGAACAGCTGGAGCAAGAGAGCCACTAGTTTCTAAAACACGGTTGTTGGGTTTTTCCCTCCCATTGCTTTGTTAGATGAAAGAATGGGATGTTGATGTAGTTATGCTCAATAGCCAGATGACAAACTTGTTGATTAAGAGCGATTTACATACCTAGCCCATCATCCAGTATTCTTTTGGCCTGAATAATGTGAATCTGTGGGTTATCTGTTGCATGGAACCAGATTTCCTTAGGTTTCATGTCCTTAGAGTATCTTGCACAGCTGTACGTGCATAAGGTACCACGTATACTTCAGTATGAAAGTATTCCTCCGTACTGCTCTTCCTGGTGCTGTATAAACAAGAGATTCTGCTTAGAGGTTAGTCGATTCCCATAACTGAGCAGAGGGATCAGAGAGGATAGACAAGCTTTAAGGACTTGTCAGCAGAAGGAGAAAAATGTGAACAGCAGTCTCATAAAAGTCTATGGGTTTATTAAATATTTTTATGCACACTCTTTGGAAAACAGTAGGATGATTTCCCTCCCAAAGAGAGAATTCTCTGGTCAGTGGTGTAACAGGTCTTCCGACCAGCGTTGCTGTAATTCCTTGTTCCTTGGTGAGAAACATGGGAAATGCCAGCTCTCCCACTTCTGTGAGCAGCTGAAAGAGTGCGTTTGAATCTGCTCTGGACTTTGCTGTTATATATTACAAACACTGCGTTGGGATCTGGCAGTGGAACCCAACCCTACGAAAGTAACAGCTATGAGCAAAAACGTACATATATATTTTACACACTACCTGTAATAAAAAGACTTGTTTTAAAAATGTTATTGTAATATAGAATGAATAAAACTCAAACATTATCTAATTGCTTGCAAGCTTTGAAAGTGTTGCAAGGCCCTTAATCACAAGTGTATCATGATTTGTTGCTGTAACTACAGGTAAATATCTAAACACGAAGAGTTCCTATTTAAATGATCTACAGTAATATGCTTTTATTAGTCCACAGTCACTGGCAAATTGAAACTATGTCTCTGAACAGCAAAGGATACGACTATCTATGGAAGTGAGCTGAAAAGAAACTTTCAAAAATGTTTTGTCGATCTTACCTCCAGCTGTCGAGAAACAATACTCTTAGATTCTTAACATTTGTCTGGCTTCATAATATTCTAAACAAGCTGCAAATTTTGAGCAAGTAGAGAATTATTTTCAGGGCTCATTTAATGCAAGAACTGATAATTTGCTGAACTGGCTGTATCCCATCCATACAGTTCATCCTTACCCACCTGCCTTTCAATTTTCAGCTGCAATGTGTTTTGCTGGAGGCGTCACCTTATCATCAGCAGAGCGGCATCGCTTACCAGTCACAAAAATGCTAAAACTTGAGCAGGACGCAGGCCCACTTTGAGTCTGTGGAGGATCTTTGGGGATGGGAAACAAAAGTTCAACCATAACTCCTTCCACTTCTCCCCTTTCTCCCTCTGGAGCAGAGACAGGGTTTAATCTGGGTCATCCATTTTTGCCACATCATCTAACTGCTGGACAAAGAGGGGAGATCATCAGCATCTCTTAGTTATTAAATTGGTTTCAGTCATGATGCTTTTTAGTGGGTTGGGGTTTTTTGCTTGTTTGTTTTTTTAACTGGAAAAAAGGCAGTTATTTAGTCTTGGTAATACTGTTTTAAACAGCTTGAAATTAAAATTTTCCACAATTTACTCTGAAGCGAGACATTGTCTTGGCATCTCACATAGTCTGATAGTTTTATAAAAGAATTAATGCAGCTCACCTGATCTTGACATCTTGGAGCACCATGGGCATGCGAACATTTGAAGTTTTGCTGTCGTCCCCGCAGATAGTATGCCTGACATAAAAATGAATAACAGCCTTCAACTGAATCCCTTTTAATTGTGCTTAAGCAGAAGAAATCTGTGCATTGTCTGAAAATCGGTGTGTGACAGCCATTTTGGGAACAGGGAGTTCTTCAGCTCCAGGGTAATGCAACGTGCAAGATAGTCATGAGAAACGTCACTTGTCTGCAAGAGGCCGTTTGAGTCAAAACCTCTCGTTGCTCAGCTGTGCCTGTCTGGAGAGAAATGCAATGTACATCTGGCACAAGCCAGCGAGATGTGTTAGGAATCATCGATCATAAAACACATCCAGGAGTTTGTAAATGACAGAATAATTTGTTTGAGAGAGGAATGCCACATTTCCTTCCCCTTGCAGTGTCTTGCCTTGACTGTATTATGGTACAGTGACTAACTCATGGAAGGGTCATCTTTTCTTCGTTTTATTCTGTCAGTGAGGTCATCTGTTTACTCTCTGACTCACGGCACTTCAGTTAAGTAATCCATCTTACAAAACCCAGCATGGTGGTTCTCTCTGTCCTGTCTGGTTTGAATGCCCATGCTGATTACCTGGGGGGAAAGGAGATGCATGCACACAAAAAATAAAACTTGCGGAAAAGGAATTTTCTCCTGCTGAATCCTGAGCTGCTGGAGTACCATCTGTTGCAGATGACATTGATATATCCACTTAAAACACGGACCAAAAGCAGAACAAAGCTAACACGTTAGACCAACCAAAGCTGACACCAGACAACTTGCAAATGTGGACTAAAGATCCTGACAGCCTCACCAGTGCATCTGGTCTGGAACTAAGGGCGAAGGCTGCTCATCTGCCTGGGATACTGGGAAATGTGTTATTTTCCTCTCTGGCTTGTAACTTGATTAAAATACTGGCCCATCAGCCAGTTTATACTGGTGTACTGTTCTTGGGGGGGAGAGCATGTAGCTTACACAGGCTTTCCTTGGTCTGCTGTCAAGTTAACTGATTCGGAGCTCAGCTGATGTTCCTGACTCAGGTTAGCTGTATGTGTCCATCAGGTCAGAAACAGATGCTTCCTCCTTGAGAGGAGGAGACAGGTTCTCCATGCAACAGTCGTAATCTAAACTTTAGTCAGTTTTCCCTAGGAAGCAGTATGAGCAACCATGTTTTACTGTTGGGCATAAATTCTAATTATGAAGGTCTTTGCCCCTGGTAAATAATCTTGAAAGGAGCTTTCCCTCAGAAGTCCAATGGTGGTGTCAGGTGCATCTTCATCTTGTTTTTTAAATAATCTTACTCGGTATCATGTCCTCCCCCCTGTGTGGTGACACCGGCCTTGTTCTTGTCTCCTGCCAGACCCCTTCAGCATGCACAGGGGGGAGAATCTGCCTGATTTTTCGTTTCCTACTGACATGAAGAATGTGCCGCTGTTCACGGACCATGTTGATGCTTCCAGAGACATCCATGGTGAGTTCTTCCTCGGCATTTGTCCTGATGGTCAGGTTTTGGTGTTTTCTCTGTTGACTTTCATGTACTGAAAACTATTAAGCTGCTAAGTGCGCAGACTATATAATCTCTTCACGTGATTTTTAAAAATTTTTTGTGTGTGTGCCTAAGGCCATTCTGATAGCTACTTCTAGGAAGGTTTTTTTGAAGCATATTTAGGCAGAAGGAGATAGAACATCTAGACAAGTTGAGTTGAAGCAGGAGTTACCAATGGCTCTTGTCTTCATGGCTAGAAACCAAATATGCGTGAACTTTTTCTACAAAGTGGTCTTCAATGTTTGGACTATTGGAGTTTAAGCGGTTATTAACAAGAATTCATGGGAGCAGAAGCAGAAAGCAAAAGGGAAATAATTTGCCTGTGCTTACTGTCTTATACCTTGTTAAAAAATTACATATGCATACATAATTTGCAATGCAGTTTGTAAACTGTGAGCTAATTGAGAGTGTTGCTTACAAACTTTACCTAAACTGCTTGTGAGCAGAACAGAATAGTTTATTTTCCAAGTGTTGTATAGACTTTAAATTTTGGAGGGGAGTCATTAGGGCTAGCTTGGTGATTCACAAACGGCCTTTTATTTCATTAGCACCACATGGATCTATGATGATACCTGAACAACCTTTCTTGGGGCCCCTGTATTCTCCTGCAGAGGCTCTAGACCCATCAGCCTTCATTGGCCTGGATTCAACTGCAGAATTTCTGCAAGACAAAGCAGGTAAGAAACAGATGTTTTGCTGTTACTGTCTGTCTTGCTAGCTGGATTTGAAGGGTATGGAAAATCTTGGTTTACTAGTCCTAAAGAATTTTGGTGGGGGAGTTGATACATAAAATGAGTCAAGATTAGAAAGTATCTTATTAGCAATGACAGTTCTTGGTTCAGTGTGAATGTTCTGAAGATGTTAGGAGGTCACAGAATGGTTGAGGTTGGAAGGAGACCTCTGGAGGTATGGAAAATCTTGGTTTACTAGTCCTAAAGAATTTTGGTGGGGGAGTTGATACATAAAATGAGTCAAGATTAGAAAGTATCATATTAGCAATGACAGTTCTTGGTTCAGTGTGAATGTTCTGAAGATGTTAGGAGGTCACAGAATGGTTGAGGTTGGAAGGAGACCTCTGGAGGTCATCTTAGAATCATAGAATAGTTTGGGTGGGAAGGGACCTCTAAAGGTCATCTAGTCCAACCCTCCTGCAATAAGCAAACATCTTCCACACTAGATCAGGTTGCTCAGAGCCCCGTCCAACCTGACCTGGAATGTTTCCAGGGATG